>NC_054600.1:16350643-16488143 GCF_004785595.1 Juglans microcarpa x Juglans regia | reverse complement strand
TTTTAGAATTTCTCCGAGCTTCCTTTCATAACCTGCACAAAGTTCTCTCTATTTCTGGATCGCACTGAAAATCACCTTGATTAAAAGATCGAGCTACAATCATAAATAATCAAGGAAATTCTAATAAATCATGAAAAACAAATCAGAAAAAGTCTAGAGTAATGAAAATAAATAAAAATAACTATCGAAAACTAACAATTTTTTTTTCAAAAATTTCAAGAACGAAAAAAGGATCACAAGAAGCACAAAAATCAACTAGAATCACTCCACGGCAACGGTGCCAAAATTTGGTGTGCTGTCGCAGGCAACCAAAAATAAAACCTATACTCCTAAAAATACATGGAATAGTGCAAATAAGGATCGTTCCCACAGAGAGTATTTAGCCTAGTTTTATGCTGCGTGAACAAGAATGGGGGGATTTGAGTATAACGAAAATACTTTTAAGAAAACAACTAAGGAACAATTCAAATTAAATTATCGAAATCAATCGAAAGAACAAACTTTGGTCTAGGTAACATCCACCATCGGAGTTTTATAACTGATCATCGATGCAAGTATATATTAATTCATACTTTGAATATTCATCATTGAAATTATTTTCCTATCTCTCCTTAATCGCAATTAATTATAAAACAAACGATCTAATTAACCTTAATTACTCAATAACCCAAGACAAGCGCTAAAGGTTTAATCTAGTAGCAACCTTAAGAATTAGAGAGATCGATGAAGCTAAACGACACAAGCACAAGCGGTTGCATTTAAATCTATGATCTAATAATTTCTGACGCAGCAAATCATCAAATCTTAGTTACTTCACAAATTAGAGGGATCAAACAATTAGATTTGATATCTAATCTAGCAATAGATTGCAACAAATAATAAACTAGTAGGCCTCCTAGTAATTAAATGAGACAATCATGAAAATAGGCACAAAAGAACATCCGATACTCAAAGTATAAATTGAACACTAAAAATAAATTAGATCTCACAGTTTTATTGATTCTGAGGCTTCCGTTTCCTTCGACCAATTATGAACATTTAGCCACACAAGACCATCATGAAAACTGGAAGGAGAAGTTGGAGAAAAGGGAAGAGAGATGCCCTAGTATGATGACTTTCCCCCTCGTTTACATGTCCATGCCCCTTATTAGAATCCTACAAAATCTCCTAAAATGTTTTCCAGCTGTAACATTCATGCACCAAATCTCAAAACGTCCACATTTAAATCGTATATTTGAATTGCACGATAAGGTCGAACGTTCCGGAACGTTAGCAGTGCAAGTGCGTCAACTTCAAACTTGATTTCCACCTTAATGCTGCCAGTATCTTTCAAAACTCTAAACTTTTAGATCTTTGTCTTGGTGTTCCATAGCATATTGAATCATCTCAATCGGAGCTCGGATAAGAGAGTTATGCCCAGTTTACGAAGCGATGTCGAAACTATCCAGAACCGCCCAATTATCTTCGTTTTGCATTTAACTCCTCCATTTGCATCCTAAATCAAAATAAAAGAATAATGAGTACATTTAGGCACCAAATAAGTATGAAAGACTAGACATTAAGAAAGAAAAATATGACATTTTTCATTCTCATCATACGCCATAAGATTTCTTCATTTTCTCTTTACTTGTGGAGTCTATGCTGCAAGAATCTTTCTTTTTCTTAGTTGCAGGGAGTCATTTGGTTTCTTTGTACTTCAAGAAGTTCCCTTTCAAGCTGTTGGATATTTTTCTTGATTCGCCCAAAATGATTTTTATTCCAAACTTTGAGTGCATCTTTGGTTGATCTGATTTTCTTGCAGAGTATGTAGGCCAGGTTGCCTTGATAGTGTTTGCTCCATGCTTCTTTTATTATTTGATGGCTTAGGGGTTCCCAGGTTCAGAGTTCTTCAAACTTGAAAGATGGTGCACGACAATGCTTTGTCGTAGTATGCAACAAGAGTGGGTGATGGTCTGATGCTGATGATGCTAAGTGTTGAAGTGTAGCATCTGAGAACAATAGTCTTCATTCTTGGTTTGCTATGACTTGGTCTAATCTTTCTCTTATAAGAGCTTTCCCATGTCTGTTATTTGTCCATGTGAATTTTGGACCCATGTAACCAATCTCGATGAGACCATTTCTATCCATGAGAGCTTTGAGGCCCTTATTCGGATTATAAGAGATGGGATGTCCACCCGGCTTTTTAGATTGATCAATGAGGTCGTTAAGATCTCACATATATACCCAAGGCCCAGGGAAAGCTTGATGTATTGAGTCTAGGTGACTCTAAAAATTTGCTTTGTTGTTCCATTAGATTGGTGAATATACATAAGTAATTAACCCATGATGATATAGAGGATCTGAGTAGACTAAAACTGAGATAGCATTAATATTAATATGGACAGGTTCTATTTCTATGCCCGGACGCCATAAAATTAAAAGGCCCCCTTTTTTATAATCAACGGGATAGTGAACAAAATAGTGGAAACCTATGTTATTTACAATAGATAAGGTGCGGTCATCCGTCACCAAGGTTTCCGACAAAAAAACTACGTCTGGGTTATAAGTCCTAACAATAGCCCTTCCATTTCTGATTGCCTTGGGTTGGGCTAGACCCCTGTAATTCCATGCTAGTGCCTTCATTTAGTGGGGGGAGGCATTTTGAAACTTGCCTCGCTAGCTTGTTTGGAAGTTTCTGGAGAGTGTAGTGGTGGTCAACTGTAGGGGTCAATCTGGCTTTCCCCTCGATATGAACCCGCCGGAATGAAATCCCTTGAACCCACAATCAATTTGAAAACTCTCCAAAAAAGCCAAAATAAGTCAATGGATGGAGAATCTAGACCCGATGAGAACTAGTTTCAAGAACCTAGATTTTATTAAAATCTAGATCCGTTGAAGAACAAGTATCAAGAACCCATATTACAATGAGGAACGCCACAAAGGTTGTGATTTACCTTTGATAAGTTCAAGAGTTCAATCAAGAACAAGAAGAGTAAACTCAACTCACAAATAAAATTCAATATTGTCTAAGGCTCCAAATGAGGCTACAAAGAGTATTTAAACCAAATCTAATTAAAATCCTAACCAAAATAAAGCTCATTTTACCCAAAATGCCCCTTGATGAACAGTGTCGCAGCTATAGTAACGGTACAGTAACCTCTTGAAACCCTAGTTCCTAAAAAGTAACTTTCCAAATAAACCCTTGGCCAAAATACAAGGCCTTCCCGAAAATTCTAGTTCATCAAAAATAAGACATGTGAGCCAAACACCTTCAAGCCCACTTATTCTAAACTAACAAAATTAATCATTTAACCAAATTGGAAGCCTCCAATTACAATAGGCCTTATCTCTAAGTTATGTCTTCTACAGCTTGAATCAAGTAGATCAAAATTGATTCTCCTTCTTTCAAGCCCATCTTGAGTGTTGGCCTCTTGCTAGCTTCATCTCAAGTGGATTGCACCAATCCGTGCATTGCTTCCTTAATCTTCTTAGCCCTTGATCTCGTAATTGGCCCATCTGGAACTTGCAAAGGATCTTTAAGAGTAGGCCCACCTTGGTTCCCATCATTCCCCCTCTCCTCAAAAGGATTCGATCTCAAATCTTCACCTACATCAAAAGGAGAAAGATCAGAAACATTGAAAGTAGCAAAAACATTATACCGACCTAGAAGATCCACTTTATATGTATTGTCATTAATTTTCTCAAGAATTTGGAAAGGTCCATCTCTTCAAGGATGCAACTTAGTCCTTCTTTGGGCTGAGAATCTTTCTTTGTGCATGTGAACCCAAACCCAATCTCCTAGTTCAAAGATGACACGCCTTTGCCCTTCATTGGCTTGGGAAGCAACCCTTTCATTCTTTCGGGCAATTTGAAGTCGTACCCACTCATGAAGTGACTTCATCAACTCTGCCTTCTTTTGTCCATTCAAGCTACTCCTCCAGGATAGAGCATCAGTAACAATGTTCTTCTTACCTTACTTGTAACGGATGACATAGGGAAAGGTCTCAATGTATTCCATCCATCTAGCATGCCTTTTATTCAACTTACCTTGGCCCTTGAGATGCTACAATGATTTATGATCGGTGTGGATCACAAATTCCCTTAGCCATAGGTAGTGCTGCCAAGTCTCTAATGCACGAACAAGAGCATAAAGCTATTGTCATAAGTAGGATACTTCAAGGATGCCCCACTTAGCTTTTCACTGAAGAAGGCTATGGGCCGCCTATCCTGCATCAAAACGGCTCCAATCCCTATTCCTGAGGCATTACATTCAATCTCAAAAATTTTGTTAAAATCAGGTAATGCTAACACAGGTGCAGAGCACAACCTTTCTTTAATAGTGGCAAAAGCATTCTCTTGATTAGCCCCCAATGAAACCCAACATACTTTTTAATTACCTTAGTGAGTGGTGCAGCAATAGTGCTAAAGTCTTTAACAAAACGCCAATAAAAGCTAACTAAGCCATGAAAGCTTCTTACCTCAGTGATGTTTTTTGGCGTTGGCCACTCCTTGATGGCCTTGGCATTCTCTTCATCCACCTCAATACCTTTTGTACTAACAACATAACCAAGAAAAACAACTTTTTCCATACAAAATGCACATTTCTTGAAATTAGCATACAACTTTTCACATCTCAACACATCAAACACATATCTCAAATGCTCAATATGTTCATTTAAGTCCTTGTTGTACACTAAGATATCATCAAAGTACACAACCACAAACTTTCCTATGAATGCACATAGGACATGGTTCATTAATCTTATGAAAGTACTGGCCGCATTTATAAGTCCAAATGGCATAACCAACCATTCATAAAGCCCATACTTAGTCTCAAAAGCAGTTTTCCATTCATCACCCTCTTTCATTCTAATTTGATGGTACCCACTTTTAAGATCAATTTTACTACAGTACGACTGATCCCTAAGATTGGGCCACAATCCCTTAGATCTTGTGAGGGCGTTCCTTTAGATAATTTAATCTTTCCACGTCATGCGGATTTCATTCAGTGATGCGTCAAGTCACTTTACATGGCGACATGGTCGTCATGGATTGAATAAGCGTTGCTGCTGTTGATCTCTCCTAGGTAGAAGAATACACAAGGCTGGGCCTAGATCAGAAGGAAAGAGCTGCTAAAGCTGTCTGTCACAAGAGGCCTCCCTTACTCAACTAGAATAGATAGAGTCAGGAAGTGAATGCCGAGTCCTAAAGGGAAGCAGTCAGATTATCTCCTACATTCGACTAGCTACCATGGCTAGATCTAATGAGTTATGTTCTGTCCTAGCTCTCTTCTTTCCTATTAGCTAGTTGGTAGTTCCTAAGGATGACCCGCTAAAGAAAAGACACATTAACGGATATGTTTCTATCTTAACTCATCTATAGGGCAGGGCACGCTTCACAAAGATAGGAGATAGGAAAGGTTCACGCCTCACATTCATCAAGCATATCATCCAATCTAGGAATGGGATGGCAATACTTTACCGTGATATTGTTGACCGCCCTGCAATCAACACACGTCCTCCACGTCCCATCCTTCTTTGGCACTAGTAGCACTAGTACTGCACAAGTGCTCAAGCTCTCCCTCACGTACCCCTTGCTCATCAAATCCTCAACTTGGCTCTGAAGCTCCTTTGTCTCCTCTGGATTACTCCTATAGGCTGATGATTAAGTGAAAAAAATTGTAATAAGAGAGTATTTTAGTTAAGACTTTTTACCTGAAAATCACTACAAATACTCACTTACACATCACTTTCTACTAAAAGGACAGCCTGAAGTCAAAAGGAAAGAATAAAAGGGTAACATGGTCATTTCACACTCAGGATTCCCACTACACCTTCGCACTACACTTAGGATATTCGCAGATGCTCCATTACTCCAGACCTAACCATTTCTCTGCGTTGTGCTTACAAATTCTACACTCTAGGAACCGGATGGAATTGGAGAGGATTCAGTTAAGGGTGCGGCAAAGGATGAAAAGGAGGAGGATAAAAGGCAAAGAGAGAGGAATCAGAGAGGTTGTTGTTTTGGTACGGGTGAAGAAGAGAAGAAATAGCTTAGGGTTTGTTTCATTGTTGAGTTTTCTTAGGAATGTTTGTTTTCATTTTCATTTTGGTTGAAATTGGGAATCCTAAGATGAAGGGGGAGTAATATATGAACCCTAAGTCAAGGGAAACCATCGAGCAGTGTTATTTTTAAGGGTATCTATTCCCAGATTATGGCGATTGTTTCCTTTCATTAAGTTTGCCATCCATCTCCAAATCAAGTCAAGGATTGGGTTTTATTTTACCTTTTTTTGATCTTTCGTTGATTGATAGCACGTTGGATGCTTGAAAGGTGAAACCCCCATTTCTCTGAATGTGTTTACCGAACTGGAATGATAGAAATTTATTGAGAATATCTTTATTATTTCTCTTGCTGAGCATACATTTCATCCATTATCCAAATGTTTTACCCTAGACTGGATTAACATTTGCAGAAGACAATGGGATTATGAAACTCGTTAGATTACTCACTGTGAGAGGGTTCCCCGAGACTTAGGTTTATTTTCTTTTGATAATCAAAATTCTTTTTCGCTCATTTAATTTGCTTGAGTCTGTTTGATACAAGTTTTATTGTAGTTCTTGAGTAATTTGATTTAATAGAAGAGTAGGCCAATCTTACTTTATTCCTATTGAATCTTTGGGCAACTGGGAAGAGAGCAACTCTGTTAAAGAACTGCCATTGGTCAAAACAGTGACTAAGAGGGTGTTCTTAGACAGATACATTTTCCATTTCTTTTATTTTCAGTCTTGAAGCATAAGTGGTCTTAGTCCTTGTGAAATCGACCTTGGGACCTTCACTACACATCAACACAGCACCTCTTGCACTTGGGAGCTAATGAAATTGGAGAACCAGCTAGTCGGTTTGGAATAGCAGTCCCGGGCACAAAATCAATTTGGTACTCAATGCCTCTAATGGGTGGCAACTCATTTGGCATCTCCTCCGAGAATACATCCTCAAAATCCTGCAACAAAGAAACAGCCAAACTAGGAAGAGACTGGTTAGTTTCATCAAGAGTAAGACAGGACTCTTTATAGAGAAGAAAAATCATAGGGCGATCTGCGAAGAAAGCCCTCTTAACCTCACTCTCTCTTGCATAGAAACTCACTTTTGCTTTTCATTTTCTCTCTGCAGACTCTCTTTCTTTTTTCTCTCTGCAAAGGATCTTTAAGAGTAGGCCCACATTGGTTCCCATCACCCCTTGGATTTTTTTTCCCTTTACCATTGAACCTGATTAAATTTCCAAGAGTGTAAGGGCCAATGTTGATTCCTCTGTTTGTGGTGCTTTGGCTATGCAAACATCAGATTCCATCTTCTCTATTTTACTAAGACGTTGTGATTTTCTCTTTGGAAGTAGTGGCAAATTTGCACTATGTTGCCTCTTGGATGGAAGAATGTCTTGGTGCAAATGGTGCGCCTAGGATGTCTATGCAATTGGGGCCATATCGACTAACATGCATGCTGTGAGAGATGATTTTGGCTGTTAGGCACTAGAGCTGTAGAGTTGGCTTCTACATTCATGGGATTGATTGTGAGATGAGTGTCTATGGAAATTATCATTTGAGTGGCCGATGGTGGTTGTGGTGATTTTGTGAGGGTGAGAGGTGGTGGGCTTAGAAAGTGTGTGGCACTGCTTTGGGTTGGTGCCGACAGTATGGCTTTGTCTGGGCCTTGGGACTATGAGATAATACTATCTTGGGCCAGCAAAGAAATGCTTGCAAGATTATAAGGCTTTTTTGCAAATGGAGATCAGAGTTGGGTAATGGGCTCACCTTGATGGGCCGAATGAAGCCCAGTCCATTTGAACTGTTGCGACTTATAACCTTGCATGGCAGAGTAAATTTGCCTCCACTGAGACTTCCAAGGGGCATGCTTTCTGGCCAACAATGATACAATCGATGATGTGAACTCTGAAGAATTCTGCTCTATTTTCATAATTCCTTCTGTAGCCCTCAAATTAGGACTAGATGCTAGAAAGGGGATTTGGCTGCTAATTAAGCTTTAATGGTTAGATGCGGTTGTTGGCTCAACAATGAAAATATTGACTCTTGTAGGTGGGGAATTGAATGGGCTTGGTTCACTGTAGCTGAACAGTGTTTTGGAGCTGGAGGGTGCCGCTCTCATGGAGCTTTCACCTTGTTGCTAAGGGTTCGAAAATGGCAGAAAGAATTGTAACAGTTCTGGCTTTTCCGCTAAGAGAGGATTAAAACCACCTCTGGTGAGTGTGTGCTGGCCCATCAGAGTAATTTTATTTTCTTCATTTTGCTTGCTTGCGGGATTTGTTTCCTTCCTTTTGTTAAAACTATTGTAAGGGACAGTAGTTGGTACCTAGTTTTCCAAATGATCAGCATCTACATATTGCCCCCCATTCGTTTGTTGAAATGCCTGAGTATTACCTTGGTTGTTGTTATACTTTGCTCTAAGCCATGGACCAAAGTTAAGTTTCGCAGGAGTAGATTGTCGGTAGCTAGGGGTGCTACATGCATGATTTTTTTTTTTTTTTTGGAGGGGGGGGGGGGGACCATTCCCTGCTTCCCGCTCCCCACCTCACACCATGCAGGGGGCGCCCCTGCCCCGGTGTAGGGTGGTAAAAAATGTCATCCGCCCCACCACCTGCTTAGGCCAATCCATTGGGTCTAAAAAATGATATTTGGGTCAAAATATATATTTTTTTTACCCAAATTATAATATAATTAAAATTATAAATTAAAATTTATAATTACAAAAAGAACTTAAACTCATTAGAGTTATATTTTGGATTATTTTGGCCTCTTAGGCCAACGTTTATATAGGAAGTCAAGGCAATACAATAGTCATATTTAAGCAATGTGGGACTTACTAATAAGGCATTTTTATTTTTTTTTTTTCCCTATAGTTGACCGATATCATATTTAACCTATTGTTAGCTCAATCTTTCGGCCTATTATTAAACCCATGTTGGTTTTAGCCCATTATCTATTTATTATGGGCCACTTCACTAAATTTGATGTTATTTATGCCAATCACTTCATAATCATTGCAACTTTCATCAACTCACGATCAATCAATAAATATAAAAGCTACACTCAAATTTTAAACTTAGAATTTCACAATTCTCCTAATTGAGTTTGAGAAACGATGTTAGAAATGATATCAAATCAAAATTTTGATTTGATTATTTCCTAATTTGATTTTCATAATTATCAAATCAAGTGATTTAATTTTCATAATTATCAAATCAAAAGACTTTATTTTCAAAATGATCAAAATATTTACTTTATCCTATGATCTCCATGTAATTTTTCAATAAATAGAGACTTCTGTGCTCTAATTCAATCACAATTAAAAATAATAAAAATGTAGCCCTCAAAGTTTCATCTCTACCTCCTTCCTCCTCTTTCTCTTATTATTTCTATTTCTATTTATTTTAACTTTTATCTGTTGGGACTATAATAAAGGATGAGAATGGTGCAACGTCATGGGATGACAAATGTAGTGTCGACCCGGATTAGTTGTCCAACTTGGAATAGATTGCAGTTTATCGTAGATTTTGTCAATACGTTCCCAACTTGGAATAAACAAACATAATTTGTTTGACATTTTGACAATATTTGGATTGGGAAAACATTCCGCACCTAGTACGTTCGTAGATTTTGTTAGCTTTTGGTTTTTCCTTTTTTCTTTTTTCTATTTTCTATTTTTCTTTTTTTGGCTAAGTTTCAAAGATTGTGATGTTTTGAAAGGTATGAATAGTATTTTTTTAAAAAAAAAAAATTATTCTTATCAGTCACTATTTATTAAATATAAAATATGAAAATAAAGAATAACTAATGCATAAAATTACTCTTAAAGAAAAAGGAAAAACTTTCGTAAGACATTTCTTTCGAAGGCCATTACCTTTAATCTATTGGTCCTTCGAGAGGCCGGGATCATGAATATGATATCTCGACGTTAACCTTCGGTTAATACTGCCACCAATCCTTAGCTTTGATTGGGAAGCAATGCCTTTTTTTCTTTTTCTTTTTTTTCAAGCTAAAAGTTAAAGAAACAATAAAAAAAACAAATATTTTTTTTCAAGCAAAAATAAAAAATAAAAAACTAGAAGCCATTTTTTTTATAAAAAAACCTTTTATTTTTAAACTATATTAATTGATTTTTTAAATTTTGAAAAATATTATTTATTTTTCCAAATAATATTTTAACGTTTTTAAATAAAGAAATCCACTTTTTTCTTTACAAAAGGTATTTTTTTACTTTTTAAATAATTATTATTAATTTGTCTTTTTAAGGGCAAAAGGGCCGAATTATTATTTTTTAGTTTCGAGGTGATAATTGCAAATTGATTGATAGTCTGACGAGTTTTATACAGTTTCCTAACTTTACAGTGTAAGGTCAATATATGTATATATATCTTATATGTAATAAACGTCTATAAATAGCTGTTGTCTACTTTTTTTTTCCATTTTGCCCCTACCTTTAGTTTATTTTGCCGTGTCTGATGTGTTGGGTATCTGTTATTTTTCCATTTTTCCATTTTACCCCTACCTTTAGTTTGTTTTGCCCGCATCTGATGTGTTGTGGTATCTGTTGTTTGTCCATTTGTAGTATTCTATTTTTATTTTTCTCCTTTGTTTTAATCTATTATTCGGTTTTGCACTGGCTTCTGGATTAAACTTTTTCTCATCTTATCAGATACTAGATTTCCTTCAATATGCTTACCACTGCCTCGACCGTTTGTTTTATTAAATTCTAATATTTTCATTTAAAATTTTGTCATTGTCTTTCCATTTATTGTTCTTAGATTTACGTGCTCTCATTTTTATTAGGGTTAATAAATTCTGATTTCTTGTTTTTGCTCAGTTTCTGGATTGTTTCGGATCAGTTTCCTACCACCCCACCGTCGCACTTATCACATTCTATATATTTTTTTTTTTACATTTCTGCACCGCATCCACCGCTAGGTTATTTTTATAAGAATTATCTTCATTTTTAAATTTCTACCGCTTAAGCAGATGACTACCTCGTATAAGAATAGCTTCCCTCTCCTTTAATTTCTATTGTTTCCTATCTCTCCTTTTAATTTCCTAAAATCTGTTTCTTTCAAGTCTGAGTTGTACATTTGTCTTCCACCTTTAGAATCTTACAGGTCAGTTTTTTTTATCTCCGTTTGCTGACTATGAGTGTTTACTTGCGTTATTTACATGTATGAAATGGTTGGGAAATAAATAATTTACATCACTATTTGAATTTACTTCAAAAAGAGGACTTATTGTGCTGCTGTTGTTGCTACTGTTATTTTCTGAATCTCGATTTCTTCATGCTCTCTTTAAGTTCCATTCTCTGTTGGTATACTCAGTATTTGAAAAATTACTTTCTGCTGCTTTCACGTTTCATTCTCAATTTATGTATACAGTATCTGTGAAAAAAAACAAAAGAAATAAACTGAGAGAAATAAAGTTATAAACTTCAAAACGTGTAGTTACATCTGTACATCTACAAAACATGTAATTGCATAGTAAAATATGCTAAAACAATACAAAAACATATATGTGAATAAATCAGAAGATAAGAAATAAAAACTTCAAAAGATGATGTACATATGTACATGTACAGATATTCATTAAGCTGAAAAGAAGACTGATGCTTAGAAAAGAAAACAATTCCACACAAGTGCAGATCATATCTAATCAAAAATATCAGATAAAGTAAAGTATGGTAAAACAACATAAAATCATATATAATAAATCAGACAATGAGAAACAAAGAGCTAAAGATTTGTAAACATTAAAAAAAAAATTTAGCCAATATATTCAGCACAACAGCCCAACACATAAAATAAAATGACAAAACAAATAAACAAATCAAAATCTCATCAATGTAATGTTAGATCTATAGTGTTGAGAAGAATAATCTAGATATCAGCACAGATAGTAAGAAAATAGATCACGAAGAGTAAATCTCAGAAGATATAACAAGGATATAATGACCTATGTTCAGATATGACATATATTCATCATAAAAGATATATGTTATAACATAATACAGGTTTGTTCATATAACATACACATTTTCGTGATGATGTAACATATATTCATCACGAAAAGGTCTTAGATATAAACAAAAATATCTAATACGTTTTCAGATCTATGCATGAAAAAAAAAAATTCACAACTAAAGCAACTTAAAAAATATATATATATACATCCACTTAGACCTGTAGCAAAAAGAAAAACTCAGAAAACAACTTTAGTTCTTTGCAATGATATGTAATAACTTTAATTTTCAGAAAGCAACTCAGAAAACAAATTTATAACCAAACAGATTCTCTAAATTTGTACATCAACTCAGATCTGTAATAAATGAACAAAGTTTGTTCATTTACATACAGAGGAACAATGGAATGACCAAAAAAACGAGTAAAAGAAGTGAAAAAACCAAATTGAAAAAAAAAAATTAACATGGAAGAGAAAAAAATAAAAGAAATAATAAATTATTATCTCTTGAGAAAAAAAATACCTGCCAAACAAAACAACAACAAAAAATACAGAAAGAAATCACCACTGCAACCCAAAATTCAAAAATAAAACAAAATAGAAAAAAAATGAAATCAAATAAATAAATTATTATCTCTTGAGAAAAAATTACCTACCAAACAAAAAAACATCCCAAAGAGAGATCCGAAGAACAGATCTAGAGATCTACGTGCATTTGAAAAAAAAAACCTGCGAATAAAATAAAGATCAGAAGATAGAATGTGAGATCTGTGTATGTTGAGAAAATTTTTTTTATGCGAAATAAAGCAACGACTACAGAGAAAGAGACAAAACAGATCGAGAAGAACAAACCAGCACACATCAAGCGAGAGAACAAAATTATTAATAAAAAAAAAAAAAACTCAAGTCTAAAAGATGGAGCTTCAAATTCATAGAGTTTCGAAAAGCAAACTTGAGAAAAATTAGAAAATAAAAGAAAAAGACAGTGGTGGCAATTTTTACGGATCTAGAGATCTGTATAGGCATACGAAAAAAAAAAAAAAAAAAAAAAAAAAAAAAAAAAAAAAAAAAAAAAAACCTCTGCACAAAATAATCTCTACAAGAATTCATGGCACAAAAAAAAATTATAGAAAAAACCTGAAATTTTAGAAAAATATTCTGAGATTTGTGTTAAAAAGAAACATTTAAGGGAGATAAATAAATGACCACAGATAAAAGGAAAAATGAGATCAATGCAACACACCAACATTCATCAGCCGAAAAGGAAAAAAATTATATTTGGAAGATAAAGTTCCAAATTCGTAAGATCTCAGGAAAAAAAAAACTTGTTAAATATAAAAAAAATACAAATAAAACAAAGGTGTTGATTTTTGTTTGTGTGTTAAGAGAAAAATCTGTGAAGAACAACAATAACAGAGAGAAAACGTGAGAAATTAAACAAAAAATTGAGAAAAAAAAATGAAAATTGAAGGAATAAGAGGAAGATGTCGTGCGGCACATTCAGAGAAAGAAAGAAGGAGATGAAGATTTAGGGTTTTCATTGAATGCACAAAGCAAAAAAAAAGGGAAAGAAGAGAGAAGGGAGAAGTGGGGTGGACGGCGCAATGGAGGAGGAGAGAAGAATAAGATGGAACCCTTGGTTCCATTTTCTTCTTAAACCCCCCAAAACGACTTAGTTTTGGGGGTGGGTTTAGGGGGCCGGGCTTAAGGGATTAAACGGACTGGGCCATAATTTACACTCCTTTTGGGGTGGATCTAGAGGGGCTGGGCTTAAGGGGTTAAACGGGCTGGGCCTAATTCACACACATTAATAACCTAAACAAACAAATCTCACTCAAAACATTATATATAAATCACTACAAAACAAAGATCCTACAAAAAATAAAAGAAATACATGGTAAAATAAATTAAAAAGAATTTACATCAACCATAATAATGATAAAAAATAATATCACAGCGATTGATAATAGAAATAAATAAAAATACACTCAAACCCCGAACTCACCAGTTAGCCCACAGAAATTAATATACTACAAACCATTTGAAAAGCCCAAGAAAATGGTAGGATATTTAACACTTAGTTAAATTATTATATGATTAAATTTCTATGATAATAATAAATTGTTATATTATTAAATTATAATTATATGATTAAATTATTTAACACTTATTTAACAATTATAGTTATATGATTAAAAAGTATAAATATATATATATATATATATGGAAACAAAAGAAAAAGAATAGGATATTAAGCAAGTTTTATTTCGAATCTCACAAATTTTTCTTATTATATAGTTATTTATGTTTGTGACAGTTAGATAACCACTTATTATAATTAAATTTAAATAAAAAAAATATTAATAGATTATATTCTAATATGTTAGTGCAGCTTTATTTAACAAAGGACAATGTATTATTAAAATAATTTTGTGATCTTATATAATATATTTCTTTATAACAGGCACTTTGGTTTTGTCACTTTATGCTTGTCTTCCTATTCGTTGTTTGGCTCTATTTTTACTGATATTTTATTTGCCCCTATCTCCAGGTATGTATTAATATTGTTTATACAAATAAATGTTATTTTTATATTTTATAATATTTAATGCATTTATTTCTACAAAGAATCTTGCAAATTTATGAAAATGTCATTATTAATTAGAATTGCTCAATATTTGTTCTATCTGTCATAACATTTTTAATTGTAAACAATTCAATATTATATTAAATAATTTGGTTTTAATATTAAGCATATTTTTTTGATTGGATAATATTTATTTATGTTTTAAATGTAGATAATTGTACTATTTATTTCTTCGAATCTTCTTCCTATGCTTTTTATGTTTACATGTTTGACAAATTGTTATTGATTTCTTATTATTTTGTAAGATTGCTGCAACATTCCTATCTTGTCATAAAAATGCCAACTGGTAGGCCGATCTTATTTTAAAAAAAAAAAAATCAATTTTTATTAAGACTTTCTTAATTAATTTGTATCTAATATTCTTTAAAATTAAATTCTGAAGAATATGGAGAAAATGCTCCAAAAAAATATTGGTACGGTGCTTAATCAGAGGAAAAGAAATAAGAAATACGTCGAAAGAAGAGAAAAATGTATGCTGAACTGAAAGAAAATCAAAATAAGAGAAATCAAATAGAAACAGATCCCATCATAATTTATCTTATACTTCAAAGGATGATGGAATTGTTTCTATAAGAGAAATTGGATATTCTTCAAACACGCACGGTTCTGACAATACTATAAATAGGAATGGATTCGCTCTAGAAAGACTAAGGACTTCTCTCTCTAACAGTATTGTCAGTGTTCCAACAGAGAATACTTGTTTTAGGAAAGTATTGAAAACTATATTTTTGGAGCCAAATCATCTACCATCAGTTATTTCATATCAATATTTTGGAGCACGAAAATTTTATCATAAGCCAAATGGCTTCTGTTGTGCTGACGAGACAATAGCATTGACTTGTAATCGAATTTCAGACGAGCTTCATCAATTATTTACTTCTGATTCGACTGAGTCTGAAAATTTACATACATATGCACGTACATACAATAATAAATTCGCTTTCACGTCTTTTGGAATTAAATTTGATACAGAATTATGTAGAAGAAACAAAGGAATTTACACGTTTAGAGTTCAAGGACAAATATATCACTACATTAACAATCTAATCCCTGAAGATGGACATCCTTCATATTTAAAATTGTATTTCTATGACACTGAACATGAGCTAAACAACCGTATAGACAATGCAGAAAGATTGGATGCTTCTATCATTGCTAAGTTGATGAGTATACTTAATATTAATCCATACTGTCGCTTCTTCCAAACGCTCAACAACATTCCAAATCTTGAAAACCATACAATTCGTATAAGATCAAATGTTGATTTAGATCAACGTGTTCATAATGCTCTCTCAGTATCACAAGTTGCAACTATATGGATAGAAACTGACACATCTACTGAACAAAAAGGCCGAGATATTATTGTCTTCAACCAAACAGGTGGTAGTCATATTGTTCAGTATTATTTTGATTGTTATGATCCGTTACAATATCCACTACTATTTCCTTTCGGTGACCCGAGTTGGCATCAAGGAATCAAGAAAATAGAAAGAGGAACAATATCATTAATCACCCAAACATTAGAATCCCATCATATTGAACATTTGAATAGCGCAGAAGAATTTCTTCGGAATAAACAAATAGTCATGGAAAAAAAGAAGAAATTGCCTACAGTTTCTTGTCGGGAATACTACTGTTTTAGACTATAAATGAGAGACACATATAGATCAATTTTATTATTATCTGGTCGTTTGTTACAACAATTTGTTGTTAACATGTACATTAAGATAAAAACATCGAGATTAGATTATTTTCGTTCAAAACAACATGAAATTAGATCAGATGTATATCAAGGCATTGTAGATAGTATTTCGATTAGAGAAACTAATGCTTCCAAAATTGAAAAACGCATTATCTTACCTTCGTCTTTTATTGGAAGTCCAAGAGATATGCGTAAAAGATATATGGAAGCAATGACTTTAGTTCAACATTTCGGCAAACCTGACATTTTCTTAACTATGACATGCAATCCAAACTGGAATGAAATTTTAGAACAACTAAATCCACATGAAGAGGTTCAAAATCGTCCTGATTTAATTGCAAGAATCTTTAGAGCAAAATTAGAAGACTTAAAAATTGATCTGTTCAAACAACAAATTTTTGGCAAAGTTGTAGCATTTGTTTACACTATTGAATGTCAAAAAAGAGGTTTACCACACGTTCATTTCCCTAATTATACTTCAGAGAGATTGGAGAATTTATGCCTCTGAAAATTTTGATGAAATTGTTTCAGCAGAAATACCTGATAGAACAAGTAATTTACACTTGTATAAAGCCGTGGTTAAACATATGATGCATGGTCTTTACGGAATATTGAATCCAACCAATGTATGCATGAAAAAAAGGCATTTGTAAAAATCAATACCCCAAAGAATTTGCAGCTACAACGACTGTTGGAATAGATTGTTTTCCATTGTATACGCGTCGTAACAACGGAATCACTGCTAAAATTAGAGGACAAAATTTAGACAACCGATGGGTCGTTCCGTACAATCCGTACCTTCTTTCCAAATACAACTGTCATATTAACGTTGAAATATGTTCTACAATTAAAGCTGTTAAATATTTATATAAATATATTTATAAAGAACACGATCGCATTGCTTTCAATGTTATGAACGAAGAAAATAATGAATAAATTGATGAAATTAAACAATTTCAAACAGGCAAATGGATTACTCCACTGGAAGCAATGTGGAGGATATATGGTTTCACACTTAATGAAATGTATCCATCAGTTTATAGTTTGCATTTACACCTTGAGAATCAACATTTAGTATCTTTTCGTGCACATCAAAATCTAAACACTGTTTTAAACTCAAATCTGTCGAATAGATCAATGTTAACACAATTTTTTTATAGGAATTAAATCGACGAAAATGTACAAAATTTGTTATATAGAGAATTTTCAGAAAAATTTGTTTGGAATCCAGAATATAAAATTTGGACTCCAAGAAAGAAGAAAATTGTTATAGGTCGAATTATTACAGCTAATCCATTTGAAGGCGAAAGATATTATTTGCGAATACTATTAAATCAAATTAGAGGACCAACATCGTTTGAAAAATTAAGAACAGTTAATAACGTCGTCCTACCAACATATCGCGAAGCAGCTACTTCACATGGTTTGCTAGATAAAGATAGCAGTCTAGAAGATTGTTTAGAAGAAGCCTGTCTACATCAAATACCAAGTAGTTTAAGACGTCTTTTCTCAACAATTTTAGCATATTGCAATCCTACAAATCCAAAAGAACTCTGGGAACGATTTGAAAGGAAATGTCTACAGATTTTCTTGCAACAAACATACCATTAGGAAATGTTAGAAGAATGGTTTTGCAAAATATTGCTTCCACACTTGAATCTATGGAAAAAAATATAAATATATATCATTTTGCTCCTGTTGATACATTTTACGATGTCGAATAATTTATCAATAGAGAAATTGATGACGAGCGAACTGTCACAATTTCGGAAGAAGACTTACTTGCATCAAATTCCTTAAATTCTGAACAAAAGAACGCTTATGACTTGAGACTACAAACCTTATTGTCAAATGAATCTGGTGCATTTTTCATTGACGGTCCTGCTGGTACTGGTAAAACTTTTTTGTACAAAGCACTTCTAGCTACAATCAGATCAAAAAATATGATAGCACTTGCAACTGCATCATTGGGCGTTGCTGCATCAATCTTACCTGGGAGACGAACAGCACACTCAAGATTTAAGATTCCATTAAATGTAGATAAAGATAGCACTTGTAATGTCATCAAACAAGGAAGTCTTGCTAAATTGTTACATCTTGCAAAGCTGATTATATGGGATGAAGCACCTATGTCTCGAAAATATTCCATAGAAGCATTGGATAAAATATTACGAGACATAAATGATATAGATCTCCCTTTTGATGGCAAAGTTATTGTTTTTGGTGGACACTTTCGGCAGGTATTACCTGTAATTCGTAAGAGTACAAAAGAACAACAAATTGATGCAAGTTTGGCTTCTTCTCACGTATGGACTATCTTGAAAAAAATCAAATTAACAGAAAATATGAGAGCCAAATTAGATCTTGATTTCTCACGATATCTAATCGAAGTTGGCAATGGCAATGCTCCAATAGCAATCGATGAAAATATCAAGATTCCATAACAAATGATTGTCCGTTATAACAACGAAGTTGAATCTCTAAATTCTTTGTTAGACGCTATTTATGCAAATATGTCAAACTATTCAAACAATTTAACAGAGATGGCAAATCGGGCTGTGCTAACTCCAAAAAATCGATCGATCGACAAAATAAATGCTATTCTCATTGACAGATTATCTAGTACGATATTATAGTTTTGACGAGACAGTTGATGTATCTGAACAGGCAATTATGGAAGATTTTTTAAATACATTAACACCGAACGGATTGCCACCGCACGAATTGTTACTTAAGAAAAATTGTCCTATTATGTTAATTAGAAATATTAATCCTTCAGAAGGTTTATGCAATGGAATACGGTTGACATGTTATAATTTTAGTCGTAATATGATTGACGCACAGATTTCGTCTGGCCACTACAGTGGTAAAAGGGTTTTTCTACCTAGAATTCCATTTTTACCGAAGACAAATGAAACTAATGGCTTCCCATTTAAAAGAACACAATTTCCTATTAGATTGAGTTTTGCAAGGGCAATAAATAAATCACAAGGACAAACATTAAATTATGTTTAAATATATTTACCAGAACCTATTTTCTCACATGGCCAATTGTATGTTGCACTATCGAGAGCTAGAACTTCTGATTCGGTAAAATTGCTAATAAGACCAACATCAAGTACTGTTTGTGAAATAAATTATACAAAAAGTATTGTATATAGAAATTTCTTGAAATTAACAAATTCATTGTGATATAATATAAGTGTTTAGATTCTTTTAACGTCATTATTATTATAAACTTGCTCATTTGTTTTTATATTATAGATTTTATGTTATGTATTAACATTTCTCAATTTTCTCAGTTTTATTTGCAGTAAACATGCGGACCATCTATAAATCTATTAAAGATATCACTCAAAACACCAGAAACTGAAAAATAAAAATGATTGTTGCTGAGAAGTTACCAAAACGTGCAACTCAAAATTCACCTACAAGATATCAAAATTTGGTATTCATGGATGTTGAGGTATGAAAAAAGTCTGTTTCATTACTTATCATTGTTTTATTTGTGATTTAGAATTAAACAAAGAAATTTCATTTTTATATTTTTATAGGGAAATCGTGTGCAAGCAGTCATTTTTGAGAAAGACATTGACTTACGTGATGACACGCTCAATGTATACCAATGCTACTACATTGCTAATGCCTTCGTCAAACCATTAGATACAAAACATAGAGGAGAGGCATATGAGCCTCAGTGGATAATTAATTCTCAAACCATTATCGAAAATATTGAATACGACGAATCACCGCTTAAACCACCAGATTATAATATTGTTCCTTTAAATCAACTTGATATGTACAAAGATACAGATGTAGAAGTAGGTACGTATTATATAAATATGTCAATATCTTTATATGTTTCTCTTATTACAAAATAATAATAATAATAATAATAAGTTTATAAATTAGATATTCTAGCAATAGCAATTAACACAAATGCACCAAGAGAGGTTAACACAAGCCATGGAAAATCATTGGTGCAAGACATATATGTGGTCGATTCAAGGTATGAATATATATATTTTTATATTGATAAAATTTTTACTTTAATATCTTATAATACTCTTATTATTGTGAATCTAATATTATTTTTATTTTTTGTAGTTTAAAGGTTCTACGTTTGGCAATGTGGAACAGATTTGTTCATGATGAATGCCCTAAAATTTGTAATGCTATTATGCAAAAGCCAATTATTATTGGGACAAAAATCAGAGTCTCTTCGTATAACGGTATTTTTTCTTAATATTGACATTCTTATTAATTATTTATCTTGCATTTATATATTTATTCATACATGTTTATAATGTAGGCTTATCGTTATCATCGCGACCTACAAGTGTTTTCACCATTCAACCCTTTCTTGCATCTGCCGTTTCATTACGTACAGGGTAAATTATATGCTTAAATTGATTTATTATATTTTTTATTTAAATGCAATATAAATTTTATATTAACCTTTATCAATATATTAATCTCTATCGATATATTATCCTATATATTTAATATATATTTCTTCTTATTTAAATGTTTTACTTTATCTATCAATTCAAATGTTCAGGGTAACAGAAAACAATTCATTACTTGAAGAAATAATTGCCAAAAATTTGAATAGGCCAGGCGCGTCAACTTCAGGCGGTTCTACCGATCCATTAATAAAAATATCAGAAATTGCCGAAGCCTTAAAGTCTATACCAGCAATGACGGTATAATTTTATTGTTTAAAATCATATCTTATTTGTTATAAACAATTATCTTTTTCACTTCTTTGGTTTTCTTATGTTTTTTTGAAATATGGAGAATGGAGGTCGGTCGGGATGAAATGGAGATACACGATGCAAACTTTTGATTTGTGGTTGTGAATTTTAAACAGTGTATATTTCTAAATTGTATATTGTGAATTTGAAAAAATATGGAGATTGGAGGTTGGTCGGGATGAAATGGAGATGAAGGATGGGAATTTCTCAATTGTATCTTGTGGATTTGAAACAGTGCATGTTTCTATATTAGGTATTGTGGATTTGAAAAAAATGTGGAGATTGGAGGTTGGTCGGGATGAAATGGAGATGGAGGATGAGAATTTTTCAATTGTGTCTTGTGGATTTGAAACAATGCATGTTTCTATATTAGGTATTGTGGATTTGAAAAAAATATGGAGAATAGAGATTGGTCGGGATAAAATGGAGATGGAGGATAGGAACTTCTAAATTGTGTGTTGTGAATTTCAAACAGTGCATGTTTCTAAATTAACAATTGTGAATTTGAAATATAAAGATTTGAAATTGTTCAAAATGAAATGGAGATAAGGGATAAAAACTTGTTAAATATATGTTGTGAATTTGAAAAAATGCATGTGGTTAAATTTAAAATATTAATTGTTTGTTATGATTCAATTAATATAGTAATACTAAACTTTTATTGATACATTTAATACATACATGATCGAAGTCAAGTTTACGATGTGTGATTTACATTTGTAATTTTTGTATTGTGAATTTGAAACTGTTCATATGTTTGGACTTAGAATATTGATTATTTATTAGTGTCAATTAATGTGATAATATTAAATTTTTATTGATATATTTAATTGCCAATTTTAATGCAGCGATCAACATTTCTGGTTAGAGGGAAATTTACAATATTTGATCTGTATCAACCATTTTTTTACTTATCATGTGCAAACTGTAGTAAAACCACTGGTTACGAGAAAGATGAAGAGTTTTTATGCTATAATTGCAAAGAACTAATAACTGCACAACCAAGGTAAATACTCATCGTGATATTTTCAAGTTAACAATTTTTACATTATAATTATAATATACTATTTGCTAATACCAAAAGATAATAACTTATTTATTATTCCTAGATCTCGTGTCTATTTAGAGGCATTTGATGACAGTGGCTCGCTTGCAGTAGTAGCCTTTGAACCTACAGTGGAACAAATTCTTGATTGTACAACAACAGATATTGTAAAGCATGCAGAGCAGGTAAGATTTATACTTTTAGGCACATGTAATAAATTTAACAAATTATTTTTTTATATGTTTTTGTCACTACAGGAGGATCATTCGTACATAGAGAACATTACAAATAAGATTCAAGATAAAGAGTGGATGATTGTTTTGGGTGCATTTATGAATGAATTTGGAAAACTGCGCCAAAATAAACTTAACGTATTATCTGTCAATGACATACCTGAGACAACAGAATAACTATTTTAAAAAGTTTCTTCTAGACTTCCAGTTATTATAATGTATAACTATAATAATTTCATATGTAATTATGAGATAACTTTTGCTTTTTATTTGTAATTATGATGATAATGCTTTAGTTTCAATAATCATTTTTTTTTCTACAATAGAACATTGTGTAATTATAAATATGTTCGTGCAAATTCTTATGTTATAATCATGAATATTCTGTAAATTATATATATGATTATTTTTATAATCAATGAGAATTATAAAATATAAACAAAACTATTACATTTTATAATTATATGTATTAACTTATTTTTTATTATTACAAATTTTTAGATTTCATAAATATTATTTTTTAAAATATTTTTTATATTCTCACAACTGGGCACACGTGCAATGCATGTGTTTGCCCTTTACTAGTGTATATATATATATAGAAGAGTTCGTGTAAATGTTTCTTTACGATTTGAATGAGAGCGGGAGACCAGGGGCGTTTGGAATACATAATTATCCTTAATTTAGACAAAGTAAAGAAAACGAGAAAAAAAAACAGCATATTATTATATCATATACAACACATATATATATATATATATATATATATATATATTTACACGAACTCTTCTGATGGTTGCTTTTAAGACAAGTTTCGCTCGGGCAACTTTGTACGGAAACAATTATAGAGGTTTTCAAAGGGCATCAAATGGTTTTTTTTTTTATTATATATGTTGATGTATTCAACATCCAACATTTAGAATGATTTCACTTTTACGGTCAATATATATATATATACGAGTGAGTATTCAAGATACGTACTAACGGTTAAGCTAGTCTCACATCTCTAGAATTATGGAGTATAAGGCTTTCCAATCACCCTAAAATTAGAGGGAGAGCCATAATTGCTATGCAGCTCGTACAGAATGACTAACTTGTTCCTCCTCATGGGAGGACGAGTGCAGCGAAGGAGGAGATGCGTTTTTTGATCAGTTCACATCTATGGTCAATCAATAGGTCCACAGATATATTCTTCTATATGATAAATCGTCATCTCGTAGCACCACGACGACATCGGTGATTGCAATTTTTTCTTTTCTTTTTTTTCTTTCAAATATTTTTTAAACATCATTAACTATTAAAAAATAAAATACACAAATTCACTATTAGTCACATTAACCATTAAGTAAAAGAATTAGGTAGAAAAAAGTTATCCAAACATTAAGTAAAATACAAGAGGGGGCACGTTTGGGGGCATATTGAGGAGTCATCCAGGCATTTTCATATATATATATATATATATATATATATTATATACTAGCAATGGTTTAACGTGCAAAGCACGTTTGCCATGTTTACTGATAGGCCACGACGTTCGGGGAGGGGCCTGAAACCAAATCCCAAGTATATGGGAGGAGGTTAAACGTGCAAAGGCATGGACGTAGTGCATGGACCGAGTCATAGCTGTTGAAGTCACATGCGTGCATGGACTGAGTCGTAGCTTGAAGTCAATTTCTATTTTCTGCTGCATTTATCTTTCTGTTGTTGCATTTTGTCTTTCTGTTGTTGCATTTCTATTTCCATTAGAACGTGGAGTGTGTAGGCGTCAGTCACTAGTAGTGGCTCTAGGTGTTTCCTCTGTTTTCGGCAATTTTGTTTTCACTTTGTAATTTCAGTTTTGTGAACATGGACTGCTATTTAAGCAGCCGTGGGTCATCAATAAGAACACAGAAAAATTATTCCAGCAAATAATTGTGGTACATCCTCACTCGAAGAGGACATATACTTGAGTTTTATCATCTACAATTATAAGGGACCTATCATTGGCATCACAGCCAGGTTCTTATGGGCACTAACAAGGAACGAATCGAACACTTGGAGTCCGGACTTGGTACAGTTCAAGAAGGACTTCAGCGGATGGAGGAAGCTCTCACTCGACTCTCAAATGTTTTGCTCACCAATCCGGAATCCTCAAATCATGGCCATCACCACCGAGACAACCAAGAGGGAGGTAGACCGATTGTTTCGTCAAAATCAGCCAAGCTAGAATTTCCACGGTTCTCTGGAGAAGACCCGACAGAGTGGTTCAACCGAGTGGAACAATTTTTCAAATACCAGGGCACTGCAGAAAACCAAAAGGTTTTCATGGCTGCTTATCATCTAGAAGGGGAAGCCAACCAGTGGTGGCAGTGGCTTTGAAGAACGTTACAGGAAGATGGACGAGCGATTCCATGGGAACAATTCGAAGAGGAATTATGGGCTCGCTTTGGACCATCAGAATGTGAAGACTTTGATGAAGCACTCTCAAGGATCAGACAGCTAGGAACTTTGAAAGATTATCAACGTGAATTTGAGAAGCTGGGCAACAGGGTGCGTGGATGGACGCAGAAGGCGTTGGTGGGAACATTCATGGGGGGCTTGAAGGCGGAAATTTCTGATGGGATCCGGATGTTCAAACCACAATCCCTCAAGGAGGCTATTAATCTAGCACGAATGAGAGATGAGCAGCTCACAAGACAGCGGCGGTTCATGCGACCACCACCTACAAGAGTTCCACTAGCTCTCCCACAAACCAATCGGGTAGCTCCCGTTACCTCGTCAACTCCATTCAGGCGTTTATCATGGGACGAGATGCAGAAGAGAACAGTGCAAGGTCTCTGTTTTAACTGCAATGAACGATTTACAACTGGGCATAAATGCCAAAAACCCCAGCTATTACTCTTGGAGGGCTATGCGGACGCGGGTAACGTGATCTGTGAGGACATCATTGATTAACATACGGTGGAAATTGACCAAGGGGGAGGCACGGGAGAAGTGCAAGAACCAGAACTGGAACCTGAAATCACACTCCACGCATTGACGGGATGGACCGCCCCAAGAACAATGCGTATAACTGCAACTATGGGCTCCCGCGAAGTAATGGTGCTGATCGACAGTGGATCCACGCATAACTTCATCAGTGATCGCTTGGCAAACTCACTGCGTCTACCAGTGGTGCCAACAGAACCGTTCATCGTTCGAGTTGCTAATGGCAAACAACTAACATGTCAAGGATGATTCGATGAGGTATTGGTGAATTTACAAGGCACTGAGTTTTACCTCACCCTTTTCTCTCTACCTTTATCAGGTCTTGATCTAGTGTTGGGCATTCAATGGTTGGAAATGTTGGGTTCCGTGGTATGTAATTGGAAGAAATTAACCATGAACTTCAACTGGAATAAGCAAGCCCGCAAATTGCAAGGATTGGACGAACAAGCTGTTCAAGAGGCTACATTAAAAGAAATGTCAAAAGAATGCCGAATGGGCCATACGTTGTTTGCACTATGCATTCCGTCGACCACGAAGAATAACTTACAAGGTGAATTTTCTGAAGTCAAGCATCAAGACTTGCAACGGGTTATACAGGAATACGAGGATGTGTTCCAAGACCCCTCGTGTGTCCACCTATGCACGAAGTAGATCATTGCATTACACTCAAAGAGGGCACCGAACCGATTAACGTGCGCCCCTACAGATATGCCCATTTTCAGAAGGAAGAAATCGAAAGGCAGGTCCAAGAGATGCTGGATTCGGGGCATATTCGTGCTAGCACCAATCCATTTTCTTCGCTGGTACTACTCGTAAAGAAAAAGGATGGAAGTTGGCGATTTTGCACGGATTACCACGCACTCAATAAGGTCACTATCAAGGATCGATTTCCCATTCCAACAGTGGAAGACATGCTGGATGAATTATATGGCGCATCATATTTTACAAAGTTGGATCTCCGAGCCGGCTATCACCAAGTAAGAGTAAATCCTCTTGATATTGCTAAGATTGCTTTTCGTACTCATAATGGCCATTACGAATATCTCGTAATGCCTTTTGGCCTTTGTAATGCACCCTCGACATTTCAGGCCATCATGAATTCTATATTTCGACCTCACCTTCGAAAGTTCATTTTGGTTTTCTTTGACGATATTCTCATATATAGTTCGACGTGGGATAAGCATGTGGTGCATGTGGCACAAACTTTGGAGATTTTGAGACAGCATAAATTTTTTGCAAAAATAAGCAAATGTGCCTTTGGACAGCAAGAATTGGAATATCTGGGGCATATCATTACGCCTCAAGGAGTGAAGGTGGATGACAAAAAAATTGCAGCCATGCTCGCATGGCCACGACCTACTAATATTTCTGAATTGCGTGGTTTTTTAGGCTTGATAGGATATTACAGAAAGTTCGTTCAAAATTATGGCATTATCGCTTGACCCCTCACCAATCTACTCAAAAAAGGGAAGTTTGGATGGCATGAAGAAGCCGAAACAGCTTTCTCGACTCTTAAGCAAGCAATGACCACTACCCCAACTTTGGCTATGCCTAATTTCAATGATTTTTTTACCATTGAAACCGACGCATCAGGCGAAGGAATTGGCGCAATCTTAACTCAACTAGGCAAGCCCATTGCCTTTATGAGCCGAGCATTGGGAGTCACAAAAAAATCATGGTCAACCTATGCCAAAGAAATGCTTGCCATTATAGAAGCCATTCGCCTATGGCGACCTTATTTACTGGGAAAGAAATTTTTTATCCAAACTGACCAACGCAACTTGAAGTATTTCCTGGATCAACGTGTAGCAACTCCGGACCAGCAAAAATGGGTAGCCAAATTAATGGGCTACGACTATGAAATTATTTACCGTCCGGGACGTGAGAACTCAGCTGCAGATGCTCTGTCACGCAAGCCAAACAGCCCAGTAATTAATCATCTACACGTAGCAACGGTAACTTTGTGGGATGAGATTAAAGAGGCTTACAAAGGTGATCACTATATTCAATCTATTAATCAGACGGCCAAGACTCAAACCGAAGGACCCTATACACAACGTCAAGGACTTTTGTTCTTTAAAGGAAGGGTAGTCATTCCATCGTGCGAGTCATTACGCCGTTCTCCTCCCCACAAATCCCTCTCTCTCTCTCTCTCTCTCTCTCAACAGGCCGAAACCCGTAGCCCTCTCTTCCTCTCCCTTTGATTTCCCTCCATCGCGCCACCACCGCGCCGTTGTGAGCACCTCCTCCCACAAGCTTCGACAGCCACCTCTTCCCCACAACGCGGCTCCCCGACACAACGCCCATAGCTCCTCCCTAGCCCTACCATGCACGGGTTTCTCCCCATAGCATCGCCGTTAGCCAAGCCCACGCCACTGCACCACCACGACGGCCTAGATCCACCGCCTACAGTCCACGACGCCACCACCAGCCTTCCACGGCACCTCCCCTACTCCTATATGCCCAGCCGAGCCTCTACCTCTCCCATTTTGTGATTTTGTAAATTTGTACATTTTGTGATTTTGTAGAATTAGGATGATTTAAGATGAGTTTGTGATCATCCTACAGTGATTTTGAGATGATTTACGGTGATTTTGGTCTGTGCTTGTTGTGATTTTGTGATCTGTTGTGGTGATTTTGTGATCTGTTGTGGTATTTTGTGATATTTTTGTGGTAATTTTGTGACATGTTGTGGTGATTTTATGGTATTTTTGGAAGAATATTGTTGCGAGGATGTAGAGAGGGACGAAGAAAAAAAGCATAAAATAAGAGTATTGTTCATTACTGTTCATCAATGTTCATTACTGTTCATTGGGCGATAGACTCTTTTAAGTATAAGGAGATATATATTGCAACTATGAGTGTAATCGGTCCAGTTCGATTCAATTTTGGACATATTTTAGAACCGAACCGATTTTGGACATATTTTAGAACAGAACCGGTATACACTGGTTTTGAGATTTGAAGAACCAATATTGCACCGATTACACCCCTAAGCCGGTACTTCCGATTTTACCGGTTTTAGTCCGATTTTTCTGATATATTATATATATATATAGTATATATAATATGCTATATATATTATAGTATATAATAATATAGTGATAATATATTGTAGTATATTATAATATATATTATAATTGTATTATAGACTATAGTGATATATTATAAATATAATATAGTGATATATTATAGTATATTATAATATATAGTGATATTGTATTAGTATAACTACTAATACTATAGACTATAGTGATAATATATAGTTATTTATATTGGATTTTAAATTTTAATGTTATTTTAATTAGTAATTTAGTATATAATACAAGTATATTTTATATATAATTATATATATTAGATATCAAAATTATATATAATATAAAAAACCATATAAAAAATTAAAAATATATATTTATATGAACCGGTCCGATGTTAAAAAAAGGAAAATCAGAACCGTACCAATTTTGACCGGTTTTGAAAAAAATGGAATTGATATCGGACCGAATCGAACTGATTTAAAACCGGACCGAATCGAACTGGTTCACCGGTTTTTTTTCACCCCTAATTGCATCACTAATAGACATACAACTATTTTTATAATCATTTACACAATTATGTTTTAAAGGAGATGTGTTTTTATAAAATAACTTACAAAAATAACATCACTTTACATAAATATTCTCATTTTAAAATATAATTATAAAAAGAATTGTGCGTGTGTCATTACCTTTTTGTTTACGTGTCTTATTCACATCGAACTTTAAAATTAATAAAATAATAATAGATATGATATCAACAATCTAGATAAGAATGTGTCCAATAGCAAACTGTATGTCAATAAAAAAAAAAAAAAAAAAAAAAAAAAAAAAAAAAAAAAAAAAAAAACTAAAAATATCCTTTGATCGCAATCCCAAAGGGTTGGCCCAAGTGGTGTCTTCACGCTGCCTAAGGTAAAAAAATAGCATCACTCTTGACCTGTTTCTGGTGGGGTCATAAACAAGAGGATAACAAGATCTAGTGGAGAAGCTGGTACAGAATTGGGGAAGGAAAGTGGAGTGGTGGATTGGGATTTAAGGACCTAGACTGTTTCAACACAACTATGCTTGTTAAGCAATGCTGAAGAATGGTAAATAATCCATCCTCATTGATGGCTAGGATTCTGAAGAGAAGTATTATAGGCATTGGGGGTTTCTGGATGCTAAACCTGGTCACGGTCCCTCTTATATATAGAAGAGTTTATGATCTACATTTAATTTGGTGAAAGAATGGATGGTTTGGAGGGTGGGAGATGGGACAAGGTGCAAATATGGAGAGACAAGTGGTTACCGCAACAAGTCTACTCTCGAGTGCAATCACCCATTAATATCCTACCAAGTGATGCCAAAGTGGATCAACTTATAAATAGTGAAGATGGCACATGGAAGAGAAACCTGCTCAATGAAATTTTTTTAGAAGAGGAAGTGGAATTGATCAGCAGCATTCAAATTAGCAAATGGGGTGCAAGGGATAAAATAGTATGGGGCACTCGGATATTGGAAAATGTTCTGTCAAGAATACTTATCACCTTGAACACAAAAGGAAGAGGCTGGGGAATCATCAAAAGGAGCATGTGTTGATAACGAATGGAGACTTATTTAGGGGCTTAATGTCCAAGGTACAGTCAAGCACTTCCTGTGGAAGGCATGTCACAGTCTACTGCCTACTAGAGATAACTTGGCCAAGAAACAAATCATAAAGTCCAGTATGTGTCCAATCTGTGAAATAGAGTCAGAATCAACTATGCATGCTCTCTGGAGCTGTCCTGTAGCCTCGGATGTATGGGATAAACCAGAAAGTCCTGGCCGAAAATGGTGTAGTAATGAGGTTAGCTTCATGAATTTTTGGATGAAACTTAATCAATAGCTGAGTATGAAGGAGGTGGAGTTAGTTGCTTGTGTGTTGAGGAAAATATGGCTTAGAAGAAATGTATGGCTATTTGAGTATTTGACAGTAAGTTTGCTGATCCTAGGTCTGTGCTGAAATCTGCTAAGGAGGGGCTTCAGGAATTTACTACAGCTAATGAACTACAACTGAAGATACAAGGGGAAGGGAGTTCAGATAGAAGGGAGCCAGATGGGAGAAACCACATGGTCTGAGCATAAAAGCTAATTAGGATGCAACAGTAGATATGGAACTTAAAAGGGTGGGGCTAGGTGTTGTGATTCATGACTCTAGTGGGGAAATTCTGGCTTGCTTGAGTTCAACTGTGAACCATGTACAAAAACCTGTCATTGCAGATGCTTTGGCCTTAAGAAGAGCTTATTATATATATGCATGATTGGGGCTGTTGAATGTGATTTTGGAAGGCGATTCTCAAATGATTGTGAAGGCTACAAACAGTGAGCAAGAAGTTTGGGCAGATTATGGCAACATAGTTAAAGACATTAGACTGTTATTAACTGACAAAGTGGATTGGAAAGTTAGGTCTATATATAGAAAAGCTAATAACAAAACTCATAAACTTGTAAAACTAGCATTTAAGTTTTATGAGGAAAGGGTTTGGATAGAAGAAAGCCCCATAGAGATAGTTAGTGATATACAGAAAGAAAAATAGTATAATGTTTGAGTTACTCTGATATATCAATAAATGAGATATTCTTGATTTCAAAAAAAAAAAAAAAAAAAAGAGTGGTGTAGGCTTTGGTCTTGGGGTATCACTCTCTTTAAGGTTCAAGGTTTAACACCCTATGGGTGCAAACAATCATTTGAGGTCACACCTTCTAGTGAAAAGCCAACGATTTCACCAACTTTGTGTAGAGAAACTTTCGAGAGTGTGATGCATGGGACCAGGGTTTATTTTACATGGATGAATCCGAAGAGTCTTGCCTTAGAAAGGTTCCTAACATAATATATATATATATATATATATATATATATATCCTTTGATCTTTTATCTTGAAAAATATCTTCAATCATATTGATTGATGTGATATATTTTTATGTGATTATCTAATTATTTAAATAAAAATTTATATAAAATGTGATTCATAAAATGATGTTCATGCTCATTTTTAATCACACATATTTTTAAAAGAAAAATGTTACTCTCACCACTCGTTTTTACATCTTGTTTTTATCGCTGAAATTTTTTTATTTTTATTTTTACTTAGTGATTAAGGAAGTATTTTTTAATAATATTGTGATTTTTTTATTTTTTTTAAAAATATTTAAAAAGTATTAAAAAATACATGTAAAAAATCAAAAAAATAAAAGACTAATTATGGCTAACGGTTGTCTTTTATTATTGTATAATAAATGAATTATTTAAATAAAAAAAAATGTTGCATAATCTGACGTGACCAAAGAGAATAAAATTCAGAAAAGAGATGATGGCTTTTGTGTATTTACATATATATTGGGGCAAGTGATTGCAGTAATTATGTCATTATTGAAATAAAAGTAGGAAAACGAAAGAAACTGGTTTGGTATTTTGATATTAGAATATTCTAATCATGCGTGAATCATACGACTTTATTGGTGTTTACCATTAAAAAAGTAATTGTTTCCTGGCTGAGGACCCAACGCCACGGCCCAGCCCTCAAACAAACAAAAGGCTCTGTCTCCACGAGGAGATGGCACCCACCTCCATGGAAAGCAAGCACAGCAGCAGCAAAGCAAACAATGCTGTTCTCGAAGACGATGATAACCAAAAAACCTCCGCCGGCGCCGGCGGCCGTGGCAGATGCTATTTTTCAGAATTGCCGTGGCATATCATGCTGGAAATCTTGCTCAAGCTCCACATCGAAGCAGTAATCCGATGCAGGTACGTATGTAAGGCATGGCGGGAACTACTTCTAGATCCTAGTTTTGCCAAGCTGCACTGTGCAAGCACACCCATGGGTGTTGTGCTTCAATCCAGCTTATTTCCCCATGGCAATTCGGGAGGACTCTACTTGCTTGAGCCTCAAGAACAAGAGCCTTCTTCTATAATTGCCAAGTTCAATCAATTCCCATACCTTGAATCCACTCTTGTGAATTCATGCCATGGATTGATTTGCTCGTGTGATATTCTGATGGCCGATCCCATTTACATATCAAATCCCATCACGGGTGAGTACTTAATCCTGCCAAAAGGTGAAACAAAGCCTGATTTTGGTCAATTTGTATCTGGGTTTGGGTTCAGCCCCAAGACTAAGCAGTACAAAGTGGTTAAATATTCTGAGTCTTTAGAGATCTACACTCTAGGAAGTGGCACCACTTGGAGAAGAACCGAGCATGTTCCTCCCGCACGCCATCGGAGTTTGTTTGGGACTTTTGTGAATGGAGCTCTTCACTGGCTTGTTAAGCTTCCCAATGGTTCTGTTCTTATCCGTTCTTTTGATCTGGATAATGAGAAATTCCTAACAATCCCACTACCTTTATCCAGATGTTCTGATGCCAGCTTTAAAAGCTCAAACCTTGGGATATTAGGAGATTGTCTTTCTTTGAGCTCCATTGTTATGGACGACGCTTCTGGATGGGATATTGAAATTTGGGTGATGAAGGAATATGGTGTTAGGGAGTCTTGGATCAGAGAGCTTGTGATTAAATCTCTAAGTCCATGGGAACAAGGGTGGAATCCTGAACACGTCCAAGTCATCAATGTCTTGAAAAATGGAGAAATTGTCATAAATTGTGGAGGCTGTCCGGTCATTTATAATGTTGGACAAGAAAGCTTCAGGTTGTTGAAGCCTAATGGTATATTCTTGACACACGTTAACGCAATTGCTCATGCTTCAAGCTTTGTTTCTCTCAAAGATATTATTATATTGGGAGATGGCTCAGAAGTGGGGGAGTTTTAGATGGGTTTGGTTTCAACCAATGTGAATACATATATTTAATGCGATTTCTTGTGTAAATTGGGTTTCATCATGTTCACTTGAAATTATATCAAAACAGAATTTGAGCCATTACTTTGTTTCAACAATCAACAATCAAGTCTAGAAATTGATTTGTATTCTAAGCTTTGTCCAATTTTGACATTTGAAGGAATGTCACCATGTTTCAGGTTTTCTCGTAGTCTTTGTTTTCTTTGTTTTGACTTCGTCTTCGCTATCAATTGCATAGAACCTGATGATCGCAAATGAGATTTGAAGATGATGATTTCAGACGGGCAAAGACATTAACGTACATTGACTATAATGTTTCATTGAGCACCACACAGTCTAGGCAAAAGTCCAAAACTGAGCTCCAGAACAGCTTACAGTAAGAAGCAATACAACAGAACTTTTTTTTTATAGGTGAAGCAATACAACAGAACTTACCCAACACAAATATCATCCTGCACATAATGTCTTTCAAGGAAATGCCTTTAGACAGATAACTCAGTTCGGGAAATCAAAATTCCATCAGTGTCAGCATAAAGCCATTCCCCATCAGAGATCCTAGTGCCAGAAATTGTGATTGGAACGTGCTTCTCTCCCATACCTTTCTTATTGGCTTTCATTGGATGGGAGGCCAGAGCCCTCACCCCAATGTCACAACCATTGATCTCATCGACATCTCTTATACAACCGTTAACAACTATGCCTGCCCATCCATTATTCTGAGCTTGTACCACAGGATTGCCCCCTAGTATTGCACACCGCAAACTTCCACCACCATCTACCACAAGAACTCGGCCATTACCCTTCTCCTCAAGAAATTCACGAACCAAAACATTGTCTTCAAACACCTTGAGGGTAACTATCGGTCCGGAGAAGACTTGGCGACGGCCATATATTTGAAAAATTGGCTGGAGTGCCCGAAGCTCACCACTTGAAATCAGCTGTGGGTTCGCATCACAAACTTCAGCAGTTGTAACCAGGGCCATGGATCCTGAACACGTTCAGGTTAAGAAAAACATCATATATAGACAGATGGGAGTAGGAAATTTACCCTACAAAATTTCAGGAAAATATGCTTGACAAAATTTAAAAAAAAAAAAAAAAAAATCAGCAAATTAGTGATGATATTTTCAAATTCTTCATTAGGCTAGTTGGCAGGGAACATTTGGATGGAAGGAGATGATAGGAAAGGCGTTTATCCTGCACCCTGTTCAGGATGTTATTTTATGCTTCTAGGGAATGATACCACCTAAAACCCCTTATTTCAATTCCTTCAAATTGGGGAAATCAGAGAATGCGAAGTTCTAATGGGTTGTTCCCTATTTCCTTTTTATACCTTAAAAATTATTAACAACGTCTAAACTAACTTTTATCACTTATCTCAATCTAGTTTCAAATTTTTTTAAAAATAGAACCTCATAATATCATCTCTTTTTCCTTCAGCCAAACAACCGGGTGAAGGGAAGGGAAGGGGTAATTCTGATTCTTGTCTCCCATACTAATATTTGTTTAAGCATCCAAACAAACAAAATGATAACTATTCCATCTCCTCTCCTTTCTATACTCTTCAACCAATGGCTGAACCCTCCACCCTATTCTTGGAATGGGAGAAGGTGCTACCAGCTCCCAACATAGATTTGAATACTAAAAATGCTCAATCACAGATAAATAATCCAAGCAAAGCAACCAAAGGTTAACATTCCTAAGAATTGAAATAAACTGAAAAGTCTCATTACAGTGGCTAGCATGGAAGAAACAAGGTAACATAAATTCACAAAATTGATGAGAATAGAAAATGTGTAACAGTTGCAATTATGTGTCAGGTATGTATCGTTCCAGAAAGAAGGATTGAGAAAATACCAGAACCGCACACACAATCATGCTACCCCAGGAAGCAAAAACACAAACTCTCCATAACCTCATAACAACTCTTTTAACTTACCACTACATACGTTATTTCACAATTTTGCTATAACTGGGCTATGCGATGCTAAATTAAAAGAAATGAAAACAAATCACTATTATCCATTCAATAACTTTCATGACCAAACTTTCTCAATTTTTTTCTTGCCTGATATCCATTCAGTGCCACCTGAAATTTCTAAAGAATGCATACATCTGAGAACAATGAATATCGTTAACACAGTACTAAGAAAGTTATATAACAATAGGATAACTAATATATTCCATATCATCCAATAGGATTTTAATCGAACACTAAGGCTTGTCTTAGTTAAGATGATTGAATCAAAACATGGGGAGGATTAACTTTTAGGGATAATTGATTGAATGCAGCAAAAGTGTGACTTATATTTAAGAAGGCATAGAAATCTACACTAAATTAGAAATACAAGCCTTATTTAAAGATACAATCAAAAATAAAAATTCATTGTTTTGAGAACATTAGGGATTTTGCATGGCATCCGATCTACACTAAACTAAGCCTTGGACTCATCTGTCAAAATATGATCTTTTTGTCTGGTTCATGAAGCTATTTAGCAAGTTCATATGTTTGATAAAATAGACTGACAGAAGAATAAAACCAGATACAGAATATCTATTTTTGTAAAGAGATGAGTGGTCAGAAACGCAGGAGTGAAGGAGAAATCCGATCACATCCGATTCATCACAATGATGGCAAAGCTTGAGGTACAGCTTGCAGGGGCTGAAATTTTAAGGCAAGATGTGAACCATTCATTAACGAAAAATCAAGCACGGTACACCACAATTCCAGAAGCCAATCACATATAGCAGGGAAAAGGCTTCAGTCAATAACAAAGCAAAAAGGAAAAACATTCATTTATCCAAAACAGTCCTGATAACGATCACAGCACACATATAACCAATCTGAAATCTTTCCTTAAACTGGGGAAGAAGATGAAGCATTCAACCGAGTAAGAAAATGCACAAAAGACTTTAGTGTCAAACTGAAGTTGATTTCTTTGATTTCTCTAGCCCGTGATTAGTAGAAGGTCAAGAAAGGGAGTAAGATAACACATTTAAATTTGAGATTCATATCTTCGTAACCATCCGCACACACCAAACATTGAGAACAGCAACAAATCCCTGGAGGCAGGCAAATTAAATTCACCGTTTATCATCATCACTTAATCCTAGCAGACATTTACGCATGATCTGTACATATGACATATGCTATTCTGGAATAATCCTTGTTAGAACAGCATAAATTCAAAACTAAAATGCGGCGAGGAATTGAGCATACAGAATTCGTGGCCATGTCACAGTCGCAGATGAAACGACCGTAAAATTTCACCCAAATCTCTAGTTTGGATCCAGACCCCTCACTGCATTTTTATTGACCGACACAGGTTTACTTCATGTTGGATAATAACTTTGGTTAAAAGCTAGTCCCAAAACATAAGCGCATATAATGTTTAGTTTGATTCCTCTAACGTCAACAAGCTCAGAAAGTACGAAAACAACGCATAATTCAGCACAATGGGATTACGTACTGAACCAAATATCAGAAAGCTCAGGAAGAGTGCTTCCTACATCAAGATTTTTGGACGAGTCTAAAGTTAGATCAATAAGAATTGAGGACACAAGAACAGAGAAATGGATAAGCAGTTACAGTTTCAAAGGCTTGGGTTTGTATCCTCAGCAACAGAAAGGGAGAAAATTGAAAAGTTCAGATCTATAAAAGGAATGGATAGATAATAGCGGTAAGGTGAGGAAATCAAAAGAATATGAGAGACATCAAACAAGATCATGATTGTACCTCCGATTGAATCCGAACAACAGACCACGAATCTCTGCGTTCAAAAATATGCAGTCTGCAAAACAGAGAGAGAATGCGCTTCACAAGTGGGTTTCCCCCACTCGCAGAAAATATATGCGTAGACTTTGACAGTCTGACAGAGATCATTACTTATTTTTTATTATTTTTTTCTTAATTTTTGTACCGTGGAGAATGTTAAAGTATAATGATTATCGTTTCAATTCTTACGCTCATCTAAAAAGTATTTATTATATTTTATTTATAAATTTATTATCTAATATCATATTATAAAATAATAAAAAAATGGTAAAAAAAATAGATGATGATTAGAATTTTTTATATTAAAATTAAAACACTAATATTTTTTATTTATTGTAAAATTCACTTCAATAAAATGCTTTGGACATATCAAGAAATTGGTTTGTAAATATTCCTTTTAATTCAATTTATAGTTCATTCTCAATAGTCTTTGGTAATTGTATTAATATTCCTTTTAATTTTTTTAGATTATGTAAAAAGATGTAATAAAGTTAAATTTACTATTTGTATATCTATTAATTAATTTCTTAAAAGTAAGTATAACTTCTTGTACATGTTAGACTTGTTATAAATATTCCGAGGAAGAAACATTGAAAATACTCTTAAGAAAAATGTGAAAAATAAGAGAGACTAGAAATAGAACATTTACAAAATAATTTTAGTTTAAAAATCATTATTGGGGATGTAAATTAATCGAATTTGAGCGAGTATTAGATAGTAAAGGTCAAACCTTTTGTTCATTTAAAGAGATGGGTCTCAAATGCCTTGTTAAGTAGTCTAATTTATTGATTGACCTGTTTGTTAAGACAAGTATATTCAAATGTTAATTCTAGGTAAATGCTTTTGAGTGCGGAGCCAAGGACTTGACATCAATTACACGACCTAGGCCGAAACAAAAACAAAGGTCCTAACGATGTTGGACGGGCTAGTGGTGACAAGTGAGTGGGTGATGGGACACGACATCCCTCCCCTAATAATTCCAAATCACTCAGTGTTATCTTGAAAAGTATCATTCTAGCTGCAGTCCACCGTTTATAGCTGGCATATCGCTGGTTATAAATTTTTTTTATTTTAATTTTATTTTAAATATGTTTCTAATATTTTTAATTAGTAAAAAATATATAAAAAAAAACATAATTTCTTTAATAGTTATTTTTTTAAACCAATAAGTAAAAAAATAAATTAAAAAAATTAAAATCAAACAATAAGATTAAACAGTAAATTTGAAGAACTTTACTAACATTATTTGTAAAACTCTTAAAATCCTTTTTAACACATTATATTTTTATCGATGTTAAGATTCAATCATTGTCCTTTTCTTTTTAGGAAAAACACCTCATGGTATGACAAATTTTGAATTAAATTTCATCGCTTAGAAGTTTTGGGTGGAAAGAATTTCTAAGCAATGTTAATTAACATAAATCACACAACAATCTTATGGATGTTAGGTATAAGTCTTAAATACATAAATTTTGCATAAGGCTTTTATAAAAATGTTAGTTCCATAAAAAATGAGTTTTTCATACATTTTTATGGTGGAGTCTATTTTTTTTATAAAAGCTTACAGGAGATTTATATATTTAAGACTTGTATATATAATTTCTCTTAGTATAAATCATACAACGGTCTCAAGGACTGTTATGTTTTTATAGCAAATAAGGTGATTAAAATTTCTGATGGATTGGTCTAATTCAATCAGGTATATCTTGCTCTTTCCTCGATAACGTAAGAGTAACTTGGAGGGGTTGCTGTAGGACAAAATACTATGTTTGGAGCACCAATGCTTTCTCAACTAACGAAAAATAGGATTAATTTTACAAAGAAAATGCAAAGCATATTTTCGTTGGTTGAAAAAGTGTCATTTAGTTAACCTGCAACTTCTAGTCCCAAAGAAATTATAAATAGTGCTTGGACAAGGGCAAATCGATGTCTATATACACTCCTTGCTTCAAAGAGTGGCTAAGAAACAACTCTACCTAGTTTTATCCATCATAAAAGGCTAGCCATTAGTTAGGATTGTGCATCCAGATCTGGATATCCAGGAGGATCCGAATCTGACTTTTTAAAAGCGGACGGATATCTATTTGGATAAACCGAATTGAAACCTAGGCAGATATTTAAATCCGGATATTTGAATTTTTTACTTTTTTTTTCAGAAAAATTATGCTTTTAGTTTTTACGACTTTTAAAACTCATTTTAAAAAAAAAAAATTAACACTTTTTCAATGGCTTTTTTTGTAGGCTTTTATATTTGTCATTTTTATTGGGAATTTTATATATAATAAATATTTTTGCAGGCATTTTTTGGAACTTTTTTATTGCCTATTCAAATTTTTATAAAACAAAATAAATAATAATAGACATTAACATACACGATACACTACAGACTTTATATTATTGTTTACATCGTACTGCAAGTCATTAACTTTACAAGCCTACAAGGAGCAAATAGTGAAAAATTCAATAACAGCAGCAAAGAACTGTGGAAGAACATTTGAAGTCAAGCTCCCTTATCATCTTCATTGTGAGCTGCGGGAAACAAAGAACTGAAAATCAAGAAATTAGTAAAAAATCATATCCCAAATGGTATTCATATATATAGATAATAATATAGAGTGTGTCAATAAGGAGTGGAAGGTTAGAAAAATGGCTTCAGTCACAACATCCAAAAAGATTAATAGCAAGAAAAGAACAAAAACAAATTAGAGATTAGAGAAAAGAACAAACCCAAACCAAAACCAGTTCCAAACCAAAAAGGAAAGAAAAAAAAGTTTAATGAACTCAGTGGAGAAATAGAGAACTTCATATTCTTGACATACAATATCCAGATAAATGAATAGCATGAAAAAAGTAACTCACAATAGAATAGAGATTAGGAAAAAATATAAAACTCAAAACAAAACCAAAAAGGAAGGGGACAAAAGTTTAATGAACATAGTCTCAACATCCAGAGAGATAACTAGCAAGAAAAAAAAAATAGAAAATAGACTATAAATAAATAAAAAAAAAACAAAAGCAAAAAAACCCCATACCCAGATCCAAACCATAAGGAAGGGAAAAAGAAATAGATAACTTTAGATTCTTGACATACAACATCCAGAGATGACTAGGAAGAAAAAAAATTGAAAATAAACTAGAATTCAGGATAAAAAAAAACAAAACAAATAGAAAAATACCCAAGACCCAGATCCAAACCAAAAGAAAGGGAAAACGAATAGAGAACTTCCTATTCTTGACATACAACATCCAGAGAGATGAATAGCAAGAAAAAAAATATCAAAAATAGACTAGAGATTACAAAAATAAAAAACCAAACTAAACCCAGATCCAAACCAAAAAGAATGGAAAAAAAGTTTAATGAACACAATCGCAGCATCTAGAGAGATTAATAGAAAGAAAAAATCGAAAATAGGTTAGAGATTAAGGAAAAAAAACCAAAATCAAAATCAAATCAGACCCAGATTCAAGATTAGAGAGACATACATAGAGAGAGAGAGAGAAGAGAGAGAGAGCCATACCGGCAATTTTTTCTGTGATGAAAATAGACGACAGTAGCTTAGTTAGGGTAAACAACCAACGAGAGAGGAAAGTGATATACAAACCGAGAAAGCATTTGAACATTATTTTTCAGAAGCAAAAAAGTATACACAGTTTTACAAAATTTATAGTGTTGCGAGCATGAAGATCTACAAACACGTTTTTGCTAGAAGATTTTAAAAATAAAGAAACCCAAAAAGCAGATCTACAAACACAGAATCTCAGATCTACAAACACAACCTTAGAGAGAGTGTGTGTAACACCTCGTATTTTAGTGTATTTTCACTGAAGGATTATTTTTAATAATTCAAAAATTTATTCTCTTATTTTATAATTATCGGATATTTTAAATAGGTTATTTTATGATCTTTAAATTGTGAAAATTAATTGTTATGTTTTCTTAATATTTATTTATTGTTATGCATTTAAATTGTTCTTCTTTTAAATTAATTGATTGTTGGATTTAATTATTTTATTTGCATTGTATCATTACGTTTAAATTATTTTAATTGAGCTACTGTTTTGAAATCATTTTCATTGGATCATTTTTATGACTCAAGATGTGGGGACTGGACCTCATTTCTTTTCCCCACTTTTCTTTTTCTCTTTCTCTTTTTCTTTCATTTCTTCTTTTCTTCTTCTGCTCTTTCCCGCGTGCGACCAGCTCTCCCTCTCTCTCCCCATGCTTTCCGTCACTCGCCTAGTCCGCCGCCGTGCGCCTTCGTCCGGCGACACCGCCCGTCCCACCTCCTTCCCCACACTCTGGCGATCTCCCCCACCTCGGTTTCTCTTACCCACGCTCTCTCTCTCTCTCTCCCCACTGGCCGTGTCAAACCCATACGGGTTGTAGACTTTCTGCGCCGTCGTGCACCACCGTGTACCTCACTGCCCCTTCCTCCTCCTCCTCTACCCACCGGCGGCCATTCCCAGCTCCTCCCTCGCTCGATGCAAAGCCGCGACACTCTTTGAGCTCCCGCGCCGCCGCCGCGCAACCTCCTACCACCATCTCTTCACCACTTCATCCTTGACCTCCTAGCAACCCAATGGACCCAACCCCAGCTCCGATCCGTCACCGGTGAAGCACATCCAACCCCATTTCCAATTTGGGTATTTTTCGCCTAAAACCACCATTTGCGCTGCCGCCCACGGCAAACCACCACCACCATTAACTTCACCGACCTCTCTAGGCCATACCCTATCAATTTCGGGTCTTAGTTTGTCTCCGTTGAAAAGTGAGTTTTTGAGACCCACGGCGACAGTGTATTTTACACTGTTTTGTTGCTGAGCCGCTACCTTTTGCAACTCTGTGGTCCTCCAGAAATTATAATATAGCACTATAAGTATTTTTTCAAAGAACTTTCGTGATTTAAATGTATTTTTGTACTAACACATATTATTGTGATCTGGTTGGACATGCCGGACTGAGTCCAAGGAGTTCGGGGGTCGGATAGATTATGGACGGAGTTGTGTGTTTGGTTGGTATTGTGAATTGTTGGTTGTTGTGGTATTGTTTTATGTATATGGCATATTTGCACGCATGTTCATGTTTGTTAATGAAAACTGGATTTTCACATGATTGCATACATGTTTATGTGTTTATCTGAAAATTAGATTTTCATGTGAAATGATTTTCATGTGTTTGAAATAACTGGATTGACTGGTTTGAGAAAAAGGAAAAGAGACTGTAGGAATGGTGGCAAGCAGGGATGGTGGTAGAGTCCCGCCTGCGATTCCCGCCTACGGTGCACGCGGTATGGATGGTGGTAAGCAGGGATAGTGGCTGTGTCCCGCCTGTGATTCCTGCCTACGGTGCACGCGGTAGGGATGGTGGTAAGCAGGGATGGTGGTATAGTCTCGCCTGTGATTGCCGCCTATAGTGCTCTGATAAGTATTCATTGTGTGTGATAAATATTCATTATGTGGAAAGGAACTGTAGGGATGGTGGTAGAGTCCCGCCTGTAATTCCCGCCTACGGTGCACGCGGTAGGGATGGTGGTAAGCAGGGATGGTAGTTGTGTCCCGCCTGTGATTCCCGCCTACGGTCTATGCGGTAGGGATGGTGGTAAGCAAAGACGGTAGTAGAGTCCCACCTGCGATTCCCGCCTACAGTGTCCGATAATTGGTTTGTTTTGTGTGAATCATTTTCTAGGAAAATGACAGACTATGTTTTTGGGCCAAAATGAGATTTTGGTGTGTGTTGGAAATAATCATTTTTGGGAAAAAATGGTATTTTATGGCTAAGTGGATTTTGTCGTATGAATGCATATTGGTTGCATTAATGTATTTTTATCTCGTAGTTGTTTGGTTTATACTTACCTGTGGTACTATTTTATGGTATCGCAGATTTTGATGCAGATGAGGATGACGAGCCTTAGCTTGGCTCCGTTGGTGGAGTGATCTGGGATTGCTCCTGTTTATCGAGTTTCATTTTTTATCAATTTATGTGTTGCCTTTGTAATATATTTGGGATGACTGTATAACTCTTTAAAGGTAATTTGTTTTGAATATTTATATTTAAATTTCTGGTACTTAGATGACTTATTTATATTATCCGCTGCAATTTTTATTGTGCACTATTGCATGTTGCACACACTTGAGCACATTTCGTTGGGATGCGTGACCCGTGTTGTCATCATCCTGACGTCACGATTCCTTTGTTTTTGTACGTGGGAGTCGGGGTGTCACAAGTGGTATCAGAGCATTCGACTCTGGGTAAAACCACATGTTCCATAGGTGCAGTACCAGAAAATTTTAAAATTGTGATTTGAAATTATTTTGTTGGGAGTATATTATTTTAATTGTTTTATTTATTTTATTGTACGTTAATTGTTTTTTTATTTATCTTATTTTTGTTATTTTAGTTTATTTAGTTATTTTATTATATGGCAGACAATTTTACTTGTTTCAATTATTTTCTTGTGTACTATTTCATTTGTTTTATTCCTTTTGTCTTATGATATTTTATTTTGTTGGTTTTATTTATTTTATTTTATGTGATATTGTTGTATTTTAATTTATTTTACTATAATTATATTTTAGTTTATTTTAAGCTGATAGTGGGGTTAAGGGTTACGCTATGGCAGGAAAATGGTACGACCAAGAAGGCAAGCTAATGAGCCCGAGGATGAATTACCGAGGGGTGATGGAAATTATGCCATGGCGAGGGCATTGAATAGGATGACAGAGTTCCTTCAGCAGAATTTTCGTCCATAACAAGGAGAGCAGAATAGGGTGGTGCAAGTAGGGTGCACCTATGAGCGTTTCTTGGCACATAGGACTCCTGCCTTCATGGGCGAAGAAGATCCACTTCGAGCTGGGAGGTGGATTGAAGACCTCGAGAGGACATTCGAAGTCTGTGGTTGTACAGAGGCGCAAAAGGTGTTGTATGGGAGTTACCTGTTGCAAGGTGAAACAACTAATTGGTGGAAGACTAAGCGGGAACTCCTAGAGATGGAGTTGGGATCTTTGGCGGCTGTGTCTTGGCAGCGCTTCAAGAAAGAGTTTGACGATCGCTTCTTCCCTGTTTTTGTGAGACGTCAAAAGGCTCGGGAATTCAATAACTTGGTCCAAGGGGATATGACTGTCAAGCAATATGCCAGAAAATTTATAGAGCTTGGGCGATTTGCGTCTCAGCTGATAGCCACTGAAGAGTTGCGGGCCAAACGTTTTCAGGAAGGGTTGCGCTCTCAGATCCGCAGACAAGTTGCATGCCTGCAAATCCAGAACTTCCAGAGGTTGGTTGAGGTGGCCTGTATTGTTGAGCGAGAGCAGGGTGCTGTGGTAGGCTCCCCTCCGGGTAAGAAGCGATTGAACATTGATGTTGAAGGGAGCAGCTCCAAGTCGCCGCAGAAGTTCGTGCAGAGGATCGGGTCTCGATCGCAGGCAGCCTCCGGTGTATGTATTGGGGGTCGAGCTCCAGTTTATGGCAGATGTAATAGAGCCCACGAGGGCGAGTGCCGTCAGGGTTGGAACCAGTGCTTTGAGTGCGGTCAGACGGGACACTTTTCTCGTGAGTGTCCTAATCGGACTCAAGGGAATCAGGGTGGTCATCGCAGTGGGTGAGGTAATCAGAGGCAATTAGGTCAGGCTCGGATGTACGCGTTGACTCCTGGTAGTGCTGACGACGAGGTTCCAGAGACTCAGGATGCTAGAGTTATGGCAGGTATGGGTCTAATCCGATCTTTCGTAATGGATGTCTTGTGTGGTTTATTCTTGGGTTTTGGGAAAAGTTATGCAAGCCGTACCCATACCCGTTGGGTGTTTCAGGTCGTGGGATTTTTCTTAAGCATGTTCTGGTTGTGTCTTGTATCCTGCTTTAGCGTGATGTTTGACCCTACAAATTTCGAGGATGAAATTTTATTTTAAGGGGGAGGATGTAACACCCCGTATTTTAGTGTATTTTCACTGAAGGATTATTTTTAATAATTTAAAAATTTATTCTCTTATTTTATAATTATCGGATATTTTAAATAGGTTATTTTATGATCTTTAAATTATGAAAATTAAATTGTTATGTTTTCTTAATATTTATTTATTGTTATGCATTTAAATTGTTCTTCTTTTAAATTAATTCATTGTTGGATTTAATTATTTTATTTGCATTGTATCATTACGTTTAAATTATTTTAATTGAGCTACTGTTTTGAAATCATTTTCGTTGGATCATTTTTGTGACTCAAGATGTAGGGACTGGATCTCATTTCTTTTCACCACTTTTCTTTTTCTTTTTCTCTTTTTCTTTCCTTTCTTCTTTTCTTCTTCTGCTCTTTCCCGCGCGCGACCAGCTCTCCCTCTCTCTCCCAGTGCTTTCCGTCGCTAGCCTAGTCTGCCGCCGTGCGCCTCCGTCCGGCGACACCGCCCGTCCCACCTCCTTCCCCACACTCCGGCGATCTCCCCCACCCCGGTTTCCCTTACCCACGCTCTCTCTCTCTCTCTCCCCGCTCGCCGTGTCAAACCCATACGGGTTGTAGACTTTATGTGCCGCCGCGCACCACCGTGCACCTCACCGCCCCTTCCTCCTCCTCCTCCACCCACCAGCGGCCATTCCCCTCCATTCCCAGCTCCTCCCTCGCCGCCATTGCCTCCCTCGCTCGATGCAAAGCCGCGGCACTCTTTGAGCTCCCGCGCTGCCGCCAAGCAACCTCCGGCCACCATCTCTTCACCAATTCATCCTTGACCTCCTAGCAACCCAATGGACCCAACCCCAACTCCGATCCGTCACCGATGAAGCACATCCAACCCCATTTCCGATTTGGGTATTTTTGGCCTAAAACCACCATTTGCGCCGCCGCCCACGGCAAACCACCACCACCATTAGCTTCACCGACCTCTCTAGAACCTACCCTATCAATTTCGGGTCTTAGTTTGTCTCCGTTGAAAAGTGAGTTTTTGAGACCCACGGCCACAGTGTATTTTTACACTGTTTTGTTGCTGAGCTGCTACCTTTTGCAACTCCGTGGTCCTCCGGAAATTATAATATAGCACTGTAAGTATTTTTCCAAAGAACTTTCGTGATTTAAATGTATTTTTACACTAACACATATTATTGTGATCTGGTTGGACATGCCGGATTGAGTCCGAGGAGTTCGGGGGTCGGATGGATTATGGACGGAGTTGTGTGTTTGGTTGGTATTGTGAATTGTTGGTTGTTGTGGTGTTGTTTTATGTATATGGCATATTTGCACGCATGTTCATGTTTGTTAATGAAAACTGGGTTTTCACATGATTGCATACATGTTCATGTGTTTATCTGAAAATTGGATTTTCATGTGAAATGATTTGAGTGTGTTTGAAACAACTGGATTGACTGGTTTGAGAAAAAGGAAAAGAGACTGTAGGGATGGTGGTAAGCAGGGATGGTGGTAGAGTCCCGCCTGCGATTCCCGCCTACGGTGCACGCGGTAGGGATGGTGGTAAGCAGGGATGGTGGCTGTGTCCCGCCTGTGATTCCCGCCTACAGTGCTCTGATAAGTATTCGTTGTGTGTAATAAATATTCATTATGTGGAAAGGAACTGTAGGGATGGTGGTAAGCAGGGACGGTGGTAGAGTTCCGCTTGTGATTCCCAGCTACGGTGCACGCGGTAGGGATGGTGGTAAGCAGGGATGGTGGTTGTGTCCCGCCTGTGATTCCTGCCTACTGTGCACGCGGTAGGGATGGTGGTAAGCAGGGACGGTGGTAGAGTCCCGCCTGCAATTCCCGCCTACAGTGTCCGATAATTAGTTTGTTTTGTGTGAATCATTTTCTGGAAAAATAACAGACTATGTTTTTGGGCCAAAATGGGATTTTGGCGTGTGTTGGAAATAATCATTTTTGGAAAAAAATGGTATTTTATGGCTAAGTGGATTTTGTCGTATGAATGCATGTTGGTTGCATTAATGTATTTTTATCTCGTAGTTGTTTGGTTTATACTTACCTGTGGTACCATTTTATGGTATCGCAGATTTTGATGCAGATGAGGATGACGAGCCTTAACTTGGCTCCGTTGGTGGAGTGATTTGGGATTGCTCCTGTTTATCGAGTTTCATTTTTTATCAATTTATGTGTTGCCTTTGTAATATATTTGGGATAACTGTATAACTCTTTAAAGGTAATTTGTTTTAAATATTTGTATTTAAATTTCTGGTACTTAGATGACTTATTTATATTATCCGCTGCGATTTTTATTGTGTACTCTTGCATGTTGCACACACTTGAGGACATTTTGTTGGGATGTGTGACCCGTGTTGTCATCATCCTGACGTCACGATTCCCTTGTTTTTGTACGTGGGAGTCGGGGCGTCACAGAGAGAGAGAGAGAGAGAGAGAGATGTAGATGGGCTTCAGATGAAGCACGTACAAACCCTAAGAGAGAGACAAGGATTGTGTGTCTGCTACAAGTTCAACCTAGTTAAAAGAAAGGAAACGTAGCAGAATGAATGAGAGAGAGAGAGAGAGAGAGGAAATCGAGAAGTGAAACTGAGAGAGACTGAGAGAGAGGAAATGAAAAAGTGACTACCTTTTTACTTTTGTTTTGGGGAAGAGGAAACCTACGGGTTACTAACTTTTGGGTTACCACGTTACAGCTTCAGCCTATTGTAACAGTTGGTTACGGATAATACTAGCTAAATACCGAATCCGTAATCAATCCGGGCAGATATAAAATTATTATATCCGTCTGGATCCAATCTGGGCGATTATCCGCCCGGATAAAAAATCTGGTCCGAATGCATACCCTTACCATTAGTAGCAGTACAACAAGCTATTTGATTAAGGAAGTTATTTCTGCACTTGTATATGGATCACACCGTTGTTGGCCATTTGATAAAGCTTAGAAACGCTTTCAACATCGAAGGTAGCTTCTCTACATGTGGGTGTAACTATGATAGCACCCTACCCACTGGACTTGAGTCACCACCCCATGACTTGAGTCACCACCCTTGATGGTTATATCGATGCTATATTCTAATAGTGATATAGTTGTAAACCTGAGTCACCACCCTAATGGACCTTGACAAAAGCATTGTGAGCCGCAACAAAACTAAAACTCAATGCTTGTAATATATTTTTTAGAAAAGTTCTATTTATAAGCTGGTGTGTAAAGCACACCATCCATACTGTTGACATGGCATGACTTGATTTGCAAGAGAAATATAAAATTTACATCTCTTATAAATCAAGTCTTACCACCTCAACAACATGGAGAGTGTGATCTACACACCGCGTTACAAGTAGAAGAACTCTGATTTTTATTGACAAATACGATATATGACAGATAAATAATTTTGTATATAGTCCCAATTCGGGCATTGCATGCACACGTCCAAAAATGAATCGTTTCATCCTAAATGAAACAATTCGTTTCATTGCTAAGAGGGAATTTGAATCAACCATCGAAGTCTAAAACCCATTCCCCCCCCCCCCCTCCCTTATCAACCGAAACCCAACACTCGTTCAAAACCGAAGCACCTTCAGCTGAAACCCCTTCCCCCTCCTTACTGATTGAGCTTTAACCATCATATGCTGCTGGTCTTTGAGCTTCAACCATCATATGCTACTGAGCTTTGTTCGTCCCCTTCCTCTCAAGCCCTAACTTCAACCCCTTCCTACAAGTGCCTGAGACACCCATACCGAAATCTCCCAAAACTAAAATCCCTTCCTCCTTCTGTTCTCAAATGTATTTGTTATTGATATTCTCAATGCATTTGGAGGTTACTCTTGTGCATGCCAGTGAGACATCCTCCAAGGGGATACTATATCCATTTCCTAACCCTTATTTGAAGCTACAGTGTGTAAGACATTAATTTCCTAACAACAACTCAGATGTTGGGTGCTTGATGAGATGAAACTTGTTTGTCTGGCTTTATCTAATAGCATCTCGGATGTTGGGTGCTTGATGAGAAATTTTTTTTTTTTTTGTCTGGCTTTATTTTTGAACTTGTCAAAGTGTCTGCCTTTATTTTCTGAAAGAGTGTGGAGAAGCATATGAGTTTTCACTTTTTATTCTTTCATCATTATACTACCCTCTAGCCTATAAATTAATACATATATTCTTGAGTAGAATACTTGTAATATATATTTACTCACCCAATCTGTTGGTTGCCAGATGGTCTTTATAAACCAACTAGGATAGTGTTCATAATGGAGCTTGGTTCTTTTTGGGATTTTTTTCTTGGAGAGTTACTAGGCAGTAGATAAGACAGATTTGAGGGAAGGGCTTAATGCTTACCATTACTTGTTTGAAGGGTGTTTGTGTTGCCAACGTACAATGTCTTTATCGGAATCACGTTCATCATCTTCTTTGGTTGATCGTTGTTTGAAAAGTGCTCCAAAATGTTTATGCGGGTTGATAGCACGTCTCAAATTTTTGAATACCTCAACAAATTCAAGACGACATTTTTCTCTTTGTCCAAAGTACAATAAGGAGGTTATTACTAACAACTCTTATTGGTGTTCTTTTAATTTTCTATATTGTTGAAGTAATCTCTCAATTTCCTATAATAATTTTTACAAGTTGTTTGTTGCAGGGAAAGTCATACTGCAACTACTTTTTATGGGCATATTTTGAAGAATACAATGAAAGTCCAGCTACAAGAAAAAGAGAACTCCAGCAAAGAGAGGGAGAACTTCAGCAAAGAGAGGAATAACTCCAAAAGAGAGAGGAAGAACTCTAGCATGCAAAGGAAGAGATCCAGGAAAGAGATGAGGACATCGACAAGAGTGCGTTGGTTCTTCTTAATCATCATGTAGAGCTTAAAAGTCAAGTTAAGAAATTAGTCATGCACGCATGTTACTCTACTTGTATTGGGGACTTTCAATTTTAATCGCATGTTGCTTCCTAGGATCAAGATCAAAGGAAGATTAATTTTGTGTTAGGGACTCTTTGTATGTTGTTAATAGGGGCCTCAACATGGTTAAGAATGTTAGCATTTCAGTCTAGTCAAACTGGTCACTTGTAAAGTTTATGTTGTAATATGCACTGTTGTCGACATGTAATATGCAGTTTATGTGCCCAACATACCAGACTTATAATCATTCAATATAACATATTGATCAATAAATTCTCTGCTTTTCTTATTTACATAACATTTCATCTGTAAAATAAAAAATTGTAGTTAACCATCTTCATTAAAAAACTGCAGTGAATTATCTTCATTAAAATAATAAACTGCCAATAGTAAAATTATGCAACACGCAAAAAAAAAAAATTAAAAAAAAATAAAGAAAGCTTCCCTCTTGTAAAGCAGCAGCATCCCCCAACTATTTGTTACAACAATGCCATTCGTGTAGTTGTTATCTCCATTTTCTTCCTTGCCTACATTTAAATACATATAGAAATTAAAAATCAAATTCAAAAAACAACGCATAAATGGAATACAAATTAAATACATTTCTCCTCCTCATTAGCATTCCCCGATGTTGGCTCTAATACTGGTACTTCCTTATCAGTATTCCCGGCATACACAACTAAAGTATTTGTAGTGCCCTCATCTACATGTTTCTCTCTCATATTTTGGATATCTGGATGAGTACTGCTTTCAGAAGAAAACAACGATCACCTAGTAGATGAGGAGGGTTCAACCACCTCGTTCGTTTGATTACTTGAACATTTCGGATAGGGAATTGATGGTCCAAAAAGATATGGGATTTGTGGCCCAAACTGGACTCCCATCAATTGCTGAAATTTACAATATCAAATTATAAATGTAACCTATATAAATCCCTTTGAACAAAAAAAACTTCAATAAATAAATTTATAACCTCATTTCTCCATAAATAAGGGTTGGCATTTGGACACAAACCCAACAGTGGAAAATATGTAGGTGGCATAGTCCCATGATAACCATCCATATAGTTATACTCTCACCAATCTAGGTATGATGGTCTTGATATTTCCTAAAATAAAATCGATAAGTTATTTATAACAAAATTATAAATGAAACAAATAACATAGTTGTTAGATAGGATGAAGAATACTTGAGTGCATGTAGCAATGTTGGCAGGCATTGCAGCAATGATGGTAGGTCTTGGAGATGTGCTTTCTTCCCCTTCCCCCATCTAATTTTTATGATCCCTCTTTATTATGTGAAAATGTATTATTCCTAATGAGTCAATGACTTTAGAGATCATATCCCAAGTGTATGTAAATCTAAATTAAAAGTCAGCCAATATATGGAATGTGACCGTGAAAAAAGTTTTGATGATAAGGACTACACAAATTTTTTCAAATGTGATCAGTACTCAAGATTTAACAAGTTTGATTATGTCTAATTTTGCTATTTTTTTCCATCCAAACATCCACAATCCTGTTAATAACAAAAATAATTCATGGGTTCTAATTCTTCCACAACATAGTCTCTTTGTAATAATAAAGAGGATAAAAAATTAATATGGGATCTGATCACCATAGAAAAAAATGTTGGAGAAGAGAGAAAAGTAGGTATTGAAAATGAGAATTAGTCAAAATATCTATCTAATTGCATGTGCATAAGTATTGAAATGAGATTGTTGATCATGTCATGGGAATAAAATGTTGTTGAGATAGAATAAATAGTTCAAAAGAATATGTAAATTGGTTCTCGTATTGAAGCAAATAAATTTACCATGCCTGGTTCAATTATGTCCAATATATATAAATCTACCAAACCAAAAGAAATGCAAAAAATTAAAAAACAAAAAAACAAAGGTTCTATGGTTTTACATGGTCGGTGGCCGACGGTGGTGGAGGAGAAGATCACGTCGACGCCGACGGACGGAGCTCAAATCGAAGAGAACCTGAAAAAAATACAAAACAAGAGTTTGTAGAGTGATACAGTGTCAAACCGATGCATGAGGAAGCTGGTGATAGAGGAGGCCAATGGTGGTGGAGGGCAAAGATAGAAGAGTGAAAGAGAATTGCTGGAGAGAGTTGAACCGAAGAGAATTGCTCGAGAGATGGATAGATGGACTCAGGGGCATTTATGTCATTTAAATCAAAATTGTAGAGGAAATTACGAAATAGTCCCTTTCAAGCTCATGCAATCCCTAAATGGGGTCTGTATGTAGACAGGAAAGTCGCAACTACTTCCTCAAACTCCCTAATATGCAAATAAGGATTTTCATTCTTTAAACCATGAAAGGCGGGAAGTAACTGTATCACCCATGGAAACATGATGCATGATGGTGTGGATGTGCGTGTAGGGTGGAGGTAATCCTGAAGAGTTATAGTGAGTTGACATTTGTGTTCACTCATTTTTTCATAACTCGATAGATTGTCAAATAAAATATTAAAAGAATTGATTCTAGCTCTACCATAGACCTGCGAGCAAACCTACCCAAGGCTATATCTTTGCATGCAAGGTAAAAAAAAACTAAAAACTAAAAAAAAAAATACTACAAAATAAAAAGAAAAAAAATAATGTAGCAAGCTAAAAGCAGGAACGAAGTTACCAGGCTTTACACTCTGACGTAGTAAATTATGCCTTGTATCAATTCTTGCATCATACCGGCAACGGCGCCAAAATCGGATTACGCCCAAACAACTTTGTGGTATTATAGTATAGTTCAGAGTGTCGATCAATAGGGAGACGAAAGAAACACTACAAGTCGCAAACTTAAAGAAAAAGATCAAATGACAAGGTGACAAGAATATGAAAAATATTTTGAATTCTACCCAGAACACATAATTAAAATGAGATAGGACACGGATAAAAAGGCAAGTAAAGTTTTGGGTTTCCATCAACCGGATCCAACACTTTGACTTTTTCAATTCAAACTATACACACAATTAAGAATTATAACACCAAAGTGGGCCTAGACTTAAAGATCCCTTTACAAGTTCCAGATAAGCCAATTTCAAGATCAAGAGCTAAGAAGATCAATGAAGCAATGCAAAGATTGGTGCAATCTACTTGGGACGAGTCTAGCAAGAGTCGAATATTGAATATGAGCTTGAGAAAAGGAGATCCAGTGATCATGCACGTGATAAGCTATGGAACAGTGCAACATAAATTATGGTCTAATTATGATTATGTGATTGAAGGTCATGGACTTGTTTATTTCATTAAAGGGACTTATTTTATTAGTTATAGGAATTAGCCTAGAATAATTGGGTTTGAGGATGCTTGGCCCACATATGTCTTATTTCTTATGAACTATAGCTTTTTGGGAAGGCCTTGTATTTTGGCCAAGGGCTTATTTAGAAAGTTATTATTTTATTGAACTTGGGTTAGAGTTTTACTGTAGCGAGTACTGTAGTCGCGTTACTGTAGTTGCGGCACTGTTCATCCAGGGGTATTTTTGGAAGATGGGGATTTGTTTTGGCCAGGGTTTGATTAGGTTTTGTTTTAAATACTCTTTGTTGCCTCATGTTAAGAAATTTATGAAATTTGATGAATTTATTCATTGTGAGTTGAGTTTTATTCCTCTTGTTCTTAATTGAACTTTTGAACTTATCAAAGGTAAACTACAACCTTTGTGGCATTCCTAGTTTGTAATCTGGGTTCTTGATACGAGTTTTTCAACGAGTCTAGATTTTAATATAATCTAGGTTCTTGAAACGAGTTCTCATCGGGTCTAGATTCTCCATCCATTGACTTGATTTTGGCTTTCTTGGAGAGTTTTCAAATTGATTGTGGGTTCAAGGGATTTTCATTCACACGGGTTCATATCATTTGGTATTCAGAGTAAGGTTTCCAATCAGGTCTGATTCTATCTTTTATTTTCTTGAATCCTTAAATTTAATTCTAGGGTTGGCAAAAAAAAAAAATGTTGTAGAAACAAAAAGTATGCTGCCGAAATTTTTAGGGTTTTGGATTGGGCTGAAATTTACATCACCTAGAGTTTCAAAATTCTAGGGTTTAATGCATCTCTAAGTTTGTCAATTGCTTGGAGTGCCGTTCCATTGATTCTCTTCTATTTCGTTGTCAATTCTTATATGCTTGAATTCAGTTTCTTGATTTTCACAATTGAGTATTGTTATTTGTGATTTAATTAAAGAGAAGAAGAGAAAAGAAAAGAAAGGAAAGGAAAGGAAAGGGAAAAGAAAAGAAAAAAAAAAATTCGAAAAAAAAAATTTTTTAAAAAAAAAGAAAATTAAAAAAAAAAGGGGAGGAGGGGAAGGTAGCATATTCAAGGCTGCTACATAGTTACAACAAAGAGAAAAAAATACATTTGTTGATTGAGCTTTATCATCAAAGGGGCTGAATACATCTTTCTAGTTGGTATCTTGTTTTATAATTATTGTTTTTCTTGTATAAATTCCTTGAATCTCGTGTTATTTTATTCCTTTATTGTTTCTTATTCTTGTTTCTTGAACCTATTGCTGGTTGGAATAATACAAGGTTGTATTGTTTTGATTTAGTTCAATTAGTTCTTATAGAACTTGGGCGGGAAAACTATTGAGGTAAGAGGCAAGAGAATGTGAGACTATTTTCGGAAAAAAAAAACCAATTAAGAGTGAAACACGAGTGGAGTGCCACTATTTGAGTGTAAACACGTAAGGGAGTGTGTGAGGATTTTACCACTAACATTCTTTTTGTACAGCACATTACGAGATGTCTCATATGAGTGGCTCTTCACAAAAGGGGATGGCAGATAACTCATCCTTTGTATTGCAATCTATGCAACAACAGTTTGAGCGGTTGAACTTGGTGTTTGGTGAAGTGAGAAATAGTATGGATCATCAAAAAGCAATGATTAGAAATCTGCAAGGTGGGAGAGATAGGCGGTGACGTGAGCCTAGTATTGAGAATGGGTATGAGAATGGAGAGTATGGTGAGGATGAGGAAGACCTAACATCTGAAGTTGGATTGGGTAGACATAGAGGACTTAGGGCAAAGTCAAGGGGTCGAGATGGAGTAGATAAGAACCTTGGGAGTATCAAAATGAAAATACCATCCTTCCAAAATAAAACTGACACTGAAGTTTATTTAGAGTGGGAAAAAAGAATAGAGTTAGTGTTTGATTGTCATAATTATTCGGCGGAGAAGAAGGTGAAGTTGGCGGTAATTGAGTTCACTGATTACGCTAGTATTTGGTGGGACCAATTAGTGACTAATAGGAGGAGGAATCTTGAGAGGCCTGTAGAAACTTGGAGAGAGTTGAAAGCTATCATGAGGCGGAGATTTGTACCTAGCCACTACTATAGAGACCTCTACCAAAAACTACAAAATCTTACACAGGAGTTTAGGAGTGTAAAGGATTACTATAATGAGATGGAGGTGGCTATGATTCGGGCTAATGTAGTGAAGGATCGGGAGGCCACGATGGCTAGATTTTTGAGTAGGTTGAATAGGGAGATAGCCAATGTAGTTTATTTGCAACATTATGTGGAGGTAGAGGACATGGTACATATGGCTATGAAGGTGGAGAGGCAGTCGAAAAGAAAGGGTACATCAAGGTATACTTTAGTTTCTAACACTCATTGGAAACCAAAGTGGGACAAAAATGATCAAACTGTAACAAAGAGGAAGACCGAACCACCTAAGGGAAAAGATAAGGGCGAGGCTGAAACCTCAAGAAAAAGAGAGAATGAGTTGAAAAACAATTGTGAGGCCGAGAGTTCAAAAAAAAAAGAGAGTGATAGAAAAAAAGAGAGTGGAAAGGAAAAAGAGAGTGAGAGAAAAAAAGAGAATGAGACCAAAACATCAAGAGAGAGTGCAAAAGAAAATAGAGAGGTGACTGAGAGTCAAGAAAAAAGAGTGGAGCCACGAGAGGAAAAAGAAAGAGAGATTGTAGAGAGAAACAGAAAGACAAAAGTGTGATGTTATGCTAAGGCAAACTTTATACTAACGAATTTAACGACTCTTTGCCTAGTGTTGTTGTTTCTTTGTTGCAGGGATATGTGGTCATGATTCCTGGTGGTGTGTTTAGTGAATTGCCACATATTAAAGAGATAGAGCACTACATTGATTTTATGCCTGGTGCGACAATTCCTACCCGACCTTTTATTGAAGAACATAAGTCCTTCACGTACTTGAATGGACAAGGTAACTTGAATAGAGTGCATGCCAAGTGAGTGCAATTTATTGAGACATTTCCTCATGTATTCAAATACACATAAGGTATGAAAAATTTTGTGGTTGATGCTTTAGCAAGAAGGTACGTCCTTGTCTTCATTTTAGATGCAAAATTGTTGAGACTTGAATATGATAAGGAATTGCATGCTAATGATGATGACTTTGCTAGTGTGTATGGGACATGTGAGAAAGCATCGATTGGTAAGTTCTATGAACTAGATTGGTATTTGTTTAGAGAGAATAGATTTTGTATGCCTACTAGTTTTATGCGTAAGTTGCTTGTGTGTGATAGACATGGTGGTTTGTTGGGTAACCTTGGTGTATGGAAGACTTTTGTTGTGTTGTATGAACGTTTGTGGGAATATCATTTGCTATTCAATGACGTGTTGTATGAACTTTTGTGAAAGTATCATTTGTCATTCATTGATGTTTTGCATGAACGTTTGTGGGAGTATCATTTGTCATTCAATGACGTGTCGCATGAACATTTGTGGAAGTGTCATTTGTTATTCATTGATGTGCTGCATGAACGTTTGTGAGAGTATCATTTGCCATTCATTGAAGTGTTACATGAACGTTTATGGAAGTATCATTTGTCATTGAGTAACGTGTTGCATGAACGTTTATGGGAGTATTGCTTGCCATTCATTGAGTTTGCATATAATTGGAGTGATTATTTTGGTGTAAGGAAAGCTTTAGGTGTGTTTCATGAACGTTTGTGTGAGTATCATTTGCCATGCATTGACATGTTGCATGAACATTTACGGGAGTATCATTTGCGCTTCATTGAGTTTGCATATAATTGGAGTGGTCATTTTGGTGTGAGAAAAGTTTTAGATATGTTTCATGAACATTTGTGGGAGTATTGTTTGCCATTCATTGAGTTTATAAATAATTGGAGTGTTCATACTACTACTCAATTTTCAGCTTTTGAAATTGTTTATAGACGTAATCCATTTATTCCTCTAGATTTAATGCCTTTACCAGTTGATGACAGGAATATCTTGGATGAACAATTCCAAATTCTTGAACAAATTACTGATAATGTATATCAAGTGGATCTTGCAGGTAAGTATTATGTTTATGCTATTTTCAATATTACTAACCTTTTTTCCTTTGATCCAGGTGGAGATTCGAGATCAAATATTTTTGATGAGAGAGGGAATGATGGGAACCAAAGTGGGCCTAGACTTAAAGATCCCTTTGCAAGTTCTAGATAAGCCAATTTCAAGATCAAGAGTTAAGAAGATCAAAGAAGCAATGCAAAGATTGGTGCAATCCACTTGGGACGAGTCTAGCAAGAGCCGAATATTGAATAAGGGCTTGAGAGAAGGAGATCCATTGATCATGCACGTGATAAGCTATGGAACGGTGCAACATAAATTAGGGCCTATTATTATGATTATGTGATTGAAGGCTATGGACTTGTTTATTTCATTAAAGGGACTTATTTTATTAGTTATAGGAATTAGCCTAGAATAATTGAGTTTGAGGATGCTTGGCCCACATATGTCTTATTTCTTATGAACTATGGCTTTTTGAGAATGCTTTGTATTTTGGCTAAGGGCTTATTTGGAAAGTTATTATTTTATTGAACTTGGGTTAGGGTTTTATTGTAGCGAGTACTGTAGTCGCGTTACTGTAGCTGCGGCACTGTTCATCCAGGGGCATTTTTGGAAGATGGAGATTTATTTTGGCCAGGGTTTGATTAGGTTTTGCTTTAAATGCTCTTTGTTGCCTCATGTTAAGAAGTTTATGAAATTTGATGAATTTATTCACTATGAGTTGAGTTTTACTCCTCTTGTTTTTAATTGAACTTTAGAACTTATCAAAGGTAAACTACAACTTTTGTGGCGTTCATCCTTTGTAATTTGGGTTCTTGAGACGAGTTATTCAATGGGTCTAGATTTTAATATAATCTAGGTTCTTGAAACGAGTTCTCATCAGGTCTAAATTCTCCATCTATTGACTTGATTTTGACTTTCTTGGAGAGTTTTTAAATTGATTGTTGGTTCAAGGGATTTCAATCCCACGTGTTCATATCACAATATGTTCATCTAATTTCATATTTAACTCTAGAATCCATACCCCATTTACAAACCGCAGTTTTTATGTATAAAAATGAATATTAGATCTATATACAACACTATATTCACAAACAATAGTGTAGTAAAAGATCACATCAATGGCATGAAAAATCTGTTTAAGTCACAATCATATATTCATAATTCTATAACTTAATAAAATCAAATCATAACAAGACTTAATAAAATTTTCTCAAACTTATAATATCCAAAAAAAATAGAGAATTCAACCCTAGAATTTTAAACAATAAAGCTTAATTTGTGAATTGAAATATAGTCAAACCATTTTCACCAATCAAATTTTGTCATAGGCTTTACCTAAACTTTAGTTCTCCACGGGAGCACCAAAACATATATATTCTTTTTTCTTTTCCTTCAGTCTATCCTCCCTTCAAATCTCTCCTATCTTATTTGAAAAGTTTCCCGTTTAACTTGGTTGAAAGTCTGCTTGTTGAAAAGTTTATCTGTTGGTTTGGAAAGCTTCCTCAACGTTTGTAATTGAAAAGTCCTAACTCAGTAAAATTTTCTCCTACTTATCTATCAACCAACCTCAAAAACTGATTAGTCCACGTTGAAAATGATGATCACCTACCATCCTATCAGATTTGTAAAGTCCCTTGTATGTCTCCACCAACCAACCTACCCATATCTCAATACTTACAAAGTTATCATTTATTTGATATTATTCAAAAACAACTCTCATACGTACAATCCTCACCTACCACCTTATTTGGAATTATCTTTTGTTTGATATTTTTGAAAGTTATTACAACGTTGAAGTCTTCTCATGAAGGATCCTTACTTTGCAAAAAGTCCACACGTCTATCCACATTGAAAGTCAGCCCATGTTCAAAATGAAAAGTCCTTATTACTTGAAAGTCTTGCTCAGTTCAAAAGTCATGCTTTGTTGAAAACTCTTGGAAATTATTCCAACTCAAAAATTCCTTTGAATTTGACTAGCCTTTAGCTCTCTCTTTTCTGGATTTTGAAATTGAATATAAAAATATGCTTAAAAATATCTAAAATAAATAGAATAAGTTCAAAAATACAAATTAATTTCTATGATTTCTATTCACATTCACCATCTTACCACAAAACTTAGATGAGTGCATTAAATATTCTGTGAATATCTTAGTATAATGATCAAGATGGATTTGTTGAATTCACTAATATGGCTATGTATAAGAATAAGCACACATGTAAAAGGATGTACGTGTGTTGCTAATTTTTTAAAAAAAAAATGTCACATGTAAAAGTGTCACAAAGTTCCAACAAGCATTTGTAAATGCATAATTTGCACCACCCCAACTTAAATGAAACATTGTCCTCAATGTTTAAGAATCAAAACTGAATAGATAGTAACTGAAGAGGGTAGAATACATTTGATGTGTGACGTGGGCAACCCAGTAAACTTAAAAGATGGTAAACTGAAATGGTGAAATGATACTATCCTACAAACAAAAAACAAAGAAAACAATAACAAACAAAAAGAAGAAAAGGAAAGGAAAAAAGAAGAAAAGAAAACAAATAAAAAAAATATACCTGCATGTAAGGTCAAGGTTGATAAACCGGGTCTGCGAGTAGAATGTCTTTCACTTCAGAAACTTATCTATCAATATGTATTTTTAGGCGTTGACCATTTACTTTAAAGACTCGGCCATCTCTAGGATCCTCTATTTCTACCGCCTCATTTTCAAAAACATGTTTCAATACAAAGGGGCTAGCCCACCTAAACCAAAGTTTTCCTAGGTACTTGCGAAATCTAGAATCATATAAGTATACTCAGTCATTAGGATTAAACGTCTTCCTAAGAATATTTTTATCATGAAACGCTTCCATTTTAACCTTATAGATTTTAGAGTTCTCATTAGCATCATTTATCAACTCCTCTAACTCAGTCAACTAAAATTTTGTAAACTTACCCGACTCTTCTAGGTCAAAATTAAAATGCTTGATAGCCCAATAAGATCAATGATCGAGCTCTACAGGTAGGTGGCAAGGTTTTCCAAAGACAAGCCTATAAAGTGACATGCCTAAGGGAGATTTAAAAATTATACGGTAGGTCCAAAGTGCATCATCTAGTCTTAAAGACTAATTTTTGCGATCAGAGTTTATTGTTTTCGCTAAAATTTGCTAAATTTCCCTATTGGCAAATTCTACCTATTCACTTGTCTGAGGATGGTAGGTGGTAGAAATTTTATGAACAACCCTGTATTTTTTCATCAAAACCTAAAATGAAAGATTGCAAAAGTGTGTCCTAATCACTAATGATAGCATGTGGTGTACCAAATCAAGACAACACATTTTCTTTAAGAAATTTTATTACCATCTTATTATCATTGCTCCTAGAAGCTACTGTCTCTATCCATTTTGACACATAATCTACTATCACAATAATATATTGGTATCCAAAAGAATTAGGAAGCGATCCCACGAAATCAATATCCCAGCAATAAAAAATGTCAATCACTAAAATCGGGTTTAAAGACATCATATTACGGCAGGACAAAGCTCCTAACTTTTGGCACCTTTTGCATGAGCGATAATAGATATTTGCATTCTTAAACAAAGTGGGACAATAAAATCCACACTGCAGAATTTTTGCCGCAATTGTTTCAATGAAAAATGGCCCCCACAAGCTTGGGTATCACAAAATTCTAAACAACTAACAATCTCCTCATCAGGGATGCAACACCTTATAATGGCAATATTTGAAAAGAAATAGACAATAAATGCTCATCTGCTACTAAATAACTCATAATATGAGCAAATCATGGTAAAGAGGAAATAGACAATAAATGCTCCTCTGGAAAACCATTTATAATTGGCATGTGGTTAGTGATGTCCTCAAATATGAGCCTTGAGAGATGGTCGGCCACTATATTTTCAACTCATTTCTTATCTTTGATAGTGATGTCATATTCCTCCAAAAGTAAAATTCATTGTATTAATCGCACTTTAGCATCCTTCTTTGTGAAAAGGTACTTAAGGGCTACATGATCTATGAAAAATGTAATGGGAGAACCAATCAAGTAAGCACGACACTTGTCCAAAGCAAAAACTATAGCTAGGAACTCTTTTCAGTGGTTAAGTAATTCATTTGAACATTATTTAGAGTTTTACTAGTATAGTAAATGACATAGGGCTTCCCTTCCCTTCGTTGTCCAAGGACAATACATACAACACAATCACTAGTATCGTACATAATCTCAAAAGGTAAAGCCCAATAAAGTGTCTGCATTATGAGTGTTGAAGTAAGTTTGCCAATCAGCGTTTTAAAGGTCTCTTGATAGGCTTGTATCTACTCATATGAGACATCTTTAGCTAGGAGGTCGCATAACAGTCTAGATATGGCAGAAAAATTCTGTATGAACCTCCCATAAAAACCCGCATGACCAAGATAGGATCTAACATCCTTTACTATCCTAAGTGTAGGTAACTTAGAAATTAATTTAATCTTAGATTGATCAATCTTATCCCCTTGGAAGAAATAATATGCCCTAGGTAAATACCTGAACGTACCATAAAGTGGCATTTTTTCCAATTTAAAACAAATTCATTTTCCTCACAACGGATCAACACTCTCCTTAAATTCAACAAGTATGCATCAAAAGAAGTTTCAAAAACAATCAAGTCATCCACAAAATGCATCAAAAGAATTTTCAACCATGCAGCGTTGAAAACTAACAAGGGCATTACACAATCCAAATGGCATTCTACATAAAGCATAAGTACCAAAAGGGCAAATGAAAGTGATTTTATCCTGGTCTTCTAATACAATTTCAAATTGATAGTAACCAAAGTAACCATCCAAAAAATAATAAAATGGATGACTAAATACACACTCAAGGATTTGATCAATAAAAGGGAGGGAAAATGGTCTTTTCGGGTGGCGGCATTCAATTTTCTGTAATCAATACACATCCGCCACCCAGTCACAAGCTTTGTAGCTACTAACTCTTACAATTCATTCTTCACCACAGTAACGCCTAACTTCTTGGGAACAACTTGTGTAGGACTAACCCATTTACTGTCAACAATAGGATATATAATTCCTGCATCTAATTGTATTAACACTTCATTTTTTACCATTTCTTTCATGGTAAGTCTACGTTGAGAGTCTCTACGAGGGCTAATTCCTTCCTCTAAATTAATTTTATGAGAACAGACTAAAGGGCTAACAACTTTGATATCTACAGTGCTCCAACCTATGGTTGACTTGTGCTCATTTAAGGTTCGAAGTAATTGATCAACTTGAGATTCAGACAATTCAGATGAGATAATAATAGGAAAAGTATCGCCTGGACCAAGGAAAACATGTTTTAAACCCTTAGGCAAAGGTTTCAATTCAACTATTGGTGCTTCCATACTTGAAGGAATCTGTTTTTCACTTTTCTTAGGCAACTTCTCAAATTCGGTTGTCAAGCCCGTGTACCATAATCCTGAGTTTCATAAAAAATAGTACAAATATCAATAACATTAGATGAATCACTAATAGTATCAAACTCAGAATTAACAAGGAAATATTCAAGGGGATCAGAATCATGAGTTGTGTGAGCTTCCTCGTTTATGAGTGTGTTAATCATGTACATTTGGTAGCACTCATTATCCTCTTTTAGTTGTTTCCCAATATAGAAAATATTCACCTCGAGAGTCATATTTCCAAAAGAGACTTTCATTAGACCATTCTTGCAATTAATAAGAGCATTAACATTAATAAGGAAATGTCTACCTAAAATTAAAGGAATTTTAGAACTAAAGTCAACAACAGAACTAGTGTCAAGGATTAATAAAATTAATAGGATAATAAAACTTATTAGTTTAAATCAAAACATCTACCACCACACCCAGTGATATTTTGACTGAACAATCAGCCAATTGCAATACCACAGTAGTTGGTTTGATTTCTCCCAACCTTAGCTGCAAATAAATGAAATAAGACATCAAATTTATACTAGCTCCTAAACCTAGCAACGTTTGCCCAAACTCATAATTCCCAATATTATATGCAATGGTTGGACAATCAAGATCCTTGTACTTAGGGGGAATTCGCTGCTCAATTAGAGCACTAACTTGCTCTGTCAAGAATGTTATCTTCTTAACATGGTTCTTCTTCTTAACAAATCTTTGAGAACTTTTGCATAAGTAGGAACTTGTTTAATAACATGCAAAAGAGAGGTTAATTTTTACCTGCTTGAGGTTCTCTAGGATTTCATTTCTAGGATCCAAAGTTTGCATATTTAATTTTAAAGTTTGAAGAAACAATACCTTAACTGGGCTCTTTATTACCTCGACTTCCTTGGGCAGCTCGGCACCACTATTGTTTTGATCCTCTTCAATATCCTCTAACTTATCAGTTGTTAGGATGTGTAAGGATTTACCACTTCATGTCACAATGGCATTGACATCCTTCAAATTTTCTTGCATCAAATGTTGACCTTGGGGTGTGGATTGAGCTTGAGAAGGGAACTTGCCGCCCTCATTCACACTCAAGAAGCTCATCAACTTGGATACATGGCTCTTTATCTCCTTATTTTCTCCAACAACCTGCGTCATCAAAGACTCAAAATTTTGATTAGTTTTACACAATGCCTCAATAAAAGCATGTAAAGTATCTTCTAAAAGGTTCTTAGAAGAAGAAGATGCATGATACAGTGTAGGGTAAGCTCAAGGTGGCTATGCAAGCAGTTGGTTTTCAGATTTCCAGCTAAAATTTGGGTGATTACGCCACCCTAGATTGTAGGTATTGGAGAAATGTGTAAAAGGTTTTTTGTACATACTTAAGACATTACATTGTTCCTTATACATTCCCCTCATTTCAGTAAATGTGGGGCACTCTTGAGCTAGGTGATATACCCCACCACATACAAAACATGGTCAAAATGACTCTACACTAGTAGTCATGTGTGTTGACTTTAAATCCTTAGTTTTTAACACCAACTCCCTAGTAAGCATATCAACTTTGGCTCTATCCTTCGAAAAGAAAGGAAAAAAAACTCAAGTCTTACAACATCATCTATAGCATTATGACTATGGAAAGTCACAACTACTTTCTCAAACTCCCTGATGTGCAAATAAGGATTTTCATTCTGTAAACCATGAAAGGTGAAAAGTAACTATATCATTCGTGGAAACATGATGCATGATGGTGTGGGTGTGCATGTGCGTGTAGGGTGGAAGTAATGCTAAAGAGTTCTAATGGGTTGATCTTCGTGTTCACTCGTTTTTTCGGAACTAGATGGATTGTCAAATAAAAGATTAAAAAAATTGATTATAAATCTAGCACAGGCCTACGAGCAAACCTACTCAAGGCGTATCTATATCTATGCATGCAAGGTAAAAAAAACTAAAAACTACAAAAAATACTACAAAAAAAAATGCAGCAAGTTAAAAGAGGGAACGAAATTACTGCCTTTACATGCTACTGGAGTAAATTATGCAATGTATCGATTCTTGCACCATAGTCCTCGACAACGACGCCAAAATTTGAGTACACCCAAACTACTATATGGTTTTATAGTATACTTCAAGATGTCGATCCATATGGAGAAGAAAGAAACACTACAAGATGCAAACTCATAAGAAAAGATCAAATGACAAGATGACAAGAATTTGAAAAGCATTTTGAATTCTACCTAGAACACATAATTAAAATGAGATTGGAGCACAGATAAAAAGGCAAGTAAAGTTTCGGATTTCCATCAATCGGATCCAACACTTTCACTTTTCCAATCCAAACTACACACATAATATCAAGTTCTTAATTGGAAGAATGACAATATGCTCATCTAATTTCACAAATTTAACTCTAAAATCTATTCTCCGCTTTACAAACCACAATTTTCACGTATAAAAAGGAATATAAGATCTAGAGATAACACTATGTTCACAAATAATAGTGTAAAAAAGATCACATCAATGGCATGAAAAACATGTTTAAGTCATAATCATATATTCATAATCCTATAGCTCAACAAAATCAAACCATAATATAATTGTCTCAAACTTATAATATCCAAAACAAATAGAGAATCCAATCATAGATTGTTAAACAATAAATTTTAATCTGTGAATTGAAATATAGTCAAAACATTTTCATCAATCAAATTTTGTCCTAAGCTTTACCTAAGCTTTAGTTCTCCATGGAAGTACAAAAAAAATATTTTTTTTTCCTCCAGCCCTGTTCGTCCTCCCTTCAAAACTCTCCTATCTTATTTGAAAAGTTGTTCGTTTAACTAGGTTGAAAATCTGCTTGTTGAAAAGTCTATCTGTTGATTTGAAAAGGTTCCTCATCGTTTACAATTGAAGAGTCCTAATTCAGTAAAATTCTCTCACCTCAAAAATTGATTAGTCCACATTGAAAATGATGATCAACTACCAACCCATCAAATTTGTAAAGTCCCTTGTACGTCCCCACCAACCAACCTACTCATATCTCTATACTGGCAAAGTTATCTGTAACACCCCTTTCCCGTAGGCTAAGAGTGTCATGTATTTTTCATCAAATAAATCCGGTAAGAGATCTCATATTTCATAAATGAAATTAGAAATTTATTTTGTAGAAAAATGTCTAATAAAATATCTTCCAAAAATATTAAATGAATAAACTGAATAAATTCATGTCATAAAAGCAAATTTTATTTTAGAAAGTCTGAAACTAAAATTAACTGCTCCTTCTAATCCTAGCATGTCTGCTTATATTCATCATCCTCACCTGAGTGGTTAAAAACATGAAAACAAACTAAAATGAGTCGAAGACTGCAAGAAATCCATCACAACGTAAACATAATAAACATAAGGTTTTCATAAAAGTTTTCATGCTGAGAGTTTAAATTCATGACTGTTCATAGTGATGCTTATGCTATGCATGACTGATTTAATTGAATTAACTGACTGATTTATTTAGTTTAAATGATTTATCTGATTGGCCAATACACTTAACCCTGTATGCGAGGTTGTGCATCGACCCCAAGTCCCACGGCCGTGAGGAGAGCCGCTGATAGTATTCTGGCATACTATGGTAGACCACGCTTGAGCCCGTGGCTTGCACACTCACCCTGAAACTTATCTGCATTGGTACCATGCATCTGAATGACAATCTAATTAACTGATCATACATAATCTTGCACTTGAATTTAAGATAGCTTATATGTCTTATACACATGAGATGCATGACATATTACATACATAATCATAATTTTTGAATTTAAACATGATGCGGAATGACATAATCGTATGCTATGCTAGATGACATATTTGCATATGACATGAGTGATGCATAAATAATGGCTAACAATGAACTCGCTTGAATAATACTTAGATATAAGCTAAACTGTGATGATCCTAATTTGTGATCAAATTACTTACCTCGCTACGCTTCTTCTTGAATATCACTCCGTAACTCGTCATCTATACGCAATAATAACTATTACTAAATCTGTTTGGGAACAATAAGTACCAATATCCTACTTAATTAAATTCACAATCTAAAGATAATCAAATAAATCTTTTGTTTAACACCATAATCAATAAATCCTGATATTTAAATTACTTAAATATTAATAACATATTATAATTTAGTAGAATACTTGAGTTATTTTAAAATAAATCATAAAACTTCAACTCTTAAAATAAGTTTTCTTTCTTAACATAATTATTAAATCTTATAAGAAATCTAATAATTCTTAATATCATTTAAAATAATTCTTAATATATTTCTCTATTTTCAACATACAACTTTAATAGCATAATTATAACATCTATTAAAGTAGACAGTAGAATCTTGTTTAATAAAGCGTTCAAAATAATTTAAAAGCTTTTACTGCTGAAATATGATATCTAATCTTTCAAATATAATTTAACTATATATATATATATATTTATATATATATGAATCTAAAATAATTGGTGGAAACATTCGATTAATAAAAGTAGACTCAATCATAATATTATTCAACACTCATAACTTATTCCTTAATTTCTTTTTAAAGTATAACATAATAATTTTATTAACATCGGACTAAATAGAGAAAGGAATATTAACTAAAATAATAGGCTCCATAATATACTTCAAAACACATTTTAAATTCCTTAAACATTTTCTTAAGCACAATTTAATTGCAATAATCAATCCCACAAGAGTCCAAACCCATTTAAAAACATATACCAGTTTACAAAAATTAGCCACTTTCGTAAAAAAGAGAAAGCTTGAGGCCCGCGTGAAGAACTCCACTAGGAACCAGGGCTTTCAGCCGGATGGGCTTTAAGGCCCACGTGCCCATTATGAAATAAAGGGTGGCTACCCTTCAGCCAACACACGGGCAACACAATTTGAAGAGAAGCCGTGCGATGGTAGGGGACTCACCAAGGAAAGTGGCACGGTTCAGCGACTTTGGGTGGTTGGAGGTGGATGATGACACGACCGTTTCTCTAGGCAGGGAGGCGACACGCCGAGAGAGAGAAATCAAGATCCTGTTATGCTGAAACAAAAGAGAGAAAGAGAGAGAACTGGTGGTCAACGGCGGTGGGCCTACCAGAAGGGAGTGGGCTCGACGGGGCTGCGCTGGTCGACGGTTTCTGTGGTCGAGGAGAGGGTGGTTTGCTGCGGTGGCTGTTGGTTGCTGGAATGGATGCTGCGGTGGCTGTTGGTTGCTGGAATGGAAGCTGCAGTGGCTATTGGACAGAGTAAAAGGCTTATGCACAAATGAGTTTCCTCGTATTTTCGTGTGTTTAAAAGCAGAGATTTTTTGTGGGATTTTATAGACGATGGGGAGGATATATGGTAGGATTTCAAATAGAGTTGGTCTCCTATTAGGATTTGAATTTATTAAACTAGAGATGAGAATGAATATGAAGTTAGGTTTACAAAATTGATAGATATGGATGATGCTTACGGGTGGAGATAGGAAGAAACAAAAACTTAAATTCAAATCAAAACTCTAAAATCTGATAAAATCTAGTAACAATTATTAGAATTAATAATAAAACAAAACTGTAGTAAATTCAACAAAATTATAATAGTAATTGTTAAAATTAATAAATATAAAATCTGATAAGATTATAAAAATAATAAAAATAGAAAAAAAAAAATAACTAGAAGATCTACTTATATACCCTAAATCTATGACTAGTATGTTACAAATCTCCCCTCCTAAAAGAAAATCTCGTCCCTGAGATGGAACGTACCTCAAATAAATAAGTAGGGGTATTTCTCCCTCATGTCTTTCTCGTGCTCCCAAGTGGCTTCTCTCTCGCTATGGTGACTCCAAAGTACTTTGACCATTTAATAGTTCTGTTTCATAGCACTTGGGCCTTCTGTGCTAATATTCTCACTGGAATTTCTTCATAGTTGACGTCGTCTCGAATCTAAAGAGGCTCATACTCCAATACATGTGTGGGATCCGGGGCAAATTTTCGTAACATAGAGACATAGAACACGTTGTGCACTGCCGACAAGTGAGGTGGAAGTGCTAGTCTGTAAGCTGCAGCACCTATTCTTTCTAAGATCTCGAAAGAGCCTATGTACCTCGGGCTTAGCTTTCCCTTTTTACCAAAATGTATTATCCCTTTCATCGGTGCAACCTTCAAGAGTACTTTATCTTCTATATCAAATTCTAATTCTCGTCGTCGTTGGTTCATATATTTCTTATGTCGCTCTTGTGCTATGGCGAGCTTCTTTCTAATAATTGATATTTTCTCACACATGTATTGTATAATTTCTTGTCTCAGTATCCTCCGCTCTCCTACTTCATCCCAATAGAGTGGCGACCTACATTTACGTCCATAGAGAACTTCATACAGCACTGCTTGAATACTTTCCTGATAACTGTTATTATATGCAAACTCAATAAGGAGTAGATACTTAATCCAACTACCTTTAAATTTCATCACGCACGCTCTAAGCATATCTTCTAGGATCTGAATTGTCCTCTCTGCTTGACCATCTATCTGAGGATGAAATGTCGTGTTGTAAGTCAGTTATGAATTTAAACTCTCAACATGAAAACTTTTATGAAAACCTTATGTTTATTATGTTTACGTTGTGATGGATTTCTTGCTGAGTCTACGACTCATTTTAGTTTCTTTTCATATTTTTAACCACCCAGGTGAGGATGATGAATACGAGCAGGCAAGCCAGGATTAGAAGGAACAGTTAATTTTAGTTTCAAGCTTTCTAAAATAAAATTTACTTTTATGACATGAATTTATTCAGTTTATTCATTTAATATTTTTAGAAGATATTTTATTAGAACTTTTTTTACAAAATAAATTTCTAATTTTATTTATGAAATATGAGATCTCTTGCCGGGTTTATTTTATGAAAAATATGTAACACTCCTAGCCTACGAAAAGGGGGTGCTACATTATCCTTTATTTGATATTTTGGAACGTTATCCTAATGTTGAAGTCTTTTCATGTTGAAGCATCGTTGCTTTGCTAAAAGTCCACACGTCTATCCACATTGAAAGTCAGCCCACGTTGAAAATGAAGAGTCCTTATTACTTGAAAGTCTTGCTCAATTCAAAAGTCATACTTCGTTGAAAATTCTTGAGAATTATTCCAATTCAAAAATTCTTTTGAATTTGACTTGGCTTTAGCTCTCTCTTTTATAGATTATGAAACTGAACATAAAAATGTGTTTCGAAATATCTAAAATAAATAGAACCTAAGTTCAAAAATACAAATTAATTTCTATGATTTATATTCACATTTTAGCATTTTATTCCAATAATAGAATATTTACACTGCACTTTCGTACACTCATCACTTGGTCTTCCAACACAAGTTAGTTTATTTGTATTAATATAAATTTAGTGAGGGTTAATAAAATGGTTTTGTTGAGGGTTCAGAACCTACTGTTATAAACTTAAATTTATTCTCTATTTTACCCAACTGGATGTGGGATATTTTTGCTCAAAGTTAATCACTTGTTATGGAATTTATTATAGCTAAAAAAAAAAATTGAGGCTTTGCTTGGTTATGCAGATGAGATGATATGTTTTGTTGAAAATTGAATAAAATATTATTATAATATAACTTTTTAATATATTTTTTAAAATTTAAAAAAATTAAATTATTTATTATATTTTGTGTAAAATTCATTTCGATAAAGTGCGTTGGACATATCAAGAAATGGGCTTGCAAATATTTTTTTAAAGATAGACACGTTTTGTGATTCTAATACTCTACCTATAGAATTTTTGAACCTTGTAACTGTATAAGTAATATTGTGTCTATTTCTTTTAGAAGAATTGAACCATTCAATTCAATCTGGAGCTCAATTTATAGCTCATTATAAATGGTCTATGGTAGTTGTATTAATATTCCTTTTAATTTTTTAAAATTAAGTAAAAATATGTCATAAATTTAAATTTACTATTTGTTAGTGTTCATATTATATTATGTCTATTAATTAATTTCATTAAAAGTATGACTTCTTGTACATCTTAAACTTGTTATAAATATTCCAATGGAAGAAACATTGAAAATATTCTTAAGAACAATGTGAAAAATAAAAGAATAGAAATAGAACCCTAACAAAATAATTTTAGTTTAAAGACCGTTATTAGGGATGTAAATGAGAATTAGATGGTCAAGGTCAAACCTTTTGTTTATTTAAGTTACATTCTATATTCACAATCCACCTAGTTATAACAATATAGATTATGAGAAATCATATACATCAGTCACTATTCACTTTCACACTCTACATTTATAATTTTTTTTCATAAAATGTAGGGGTATTTTTTATAAGGTGTAGGGTGTGGAGTAGTGAATAATGACTGATGAGAAGAATTTTTCTACAGATTATTTATACCATATCTTATAACTTTATTTATAATTTTTATAAACAAACTTTCAGTTTTTTTAAAATTATCATATAATATATATATATATATATATATATATGTGTGTGTGTGTGTGTGTGTGTGTGTGTGTGTGTGTGGGGACGCATATTAATTACTATATTCATATGAATTCAAATAAGAAGCATGGTTTTAGGAAAACGATTTCACTTATCTTTAATACTGAAGGCATTGTCAGTATAAAGTTAAATATAAGATTATAAAAATAATAAATATGAAATTAGTAAAACTTATACGACTTTATAGGAGCCTAGCCAAATTCTATACAAACTGTATTTTTCTAATAATTGATTATAATTTTGTATTTATTATAGACTAATTTATTAAACATATTGAGCCAAACTCAAATTGGAGAGGACTTGACATTATTAAGTTCAGGACATAGGCCAAAACAAAAAGAAAGGTCCTAAACGATGCTGCACGGTCTAACAAAAAGAAAGGTCCTAAACGATGCTGCACGGTCTAGTGGTGACTGGTTAGTGGGTGATGGGACACGACATCCCTCCCCAAATAATTCCAAATCACTCATTGTTGTCTTGGAAAACTATTAAAAAATATCTTCTCTACAAAAGATTTTAAATTCGTATTTAACCTCTAAATACCCAGTAAAACTTATAAACTCGTAAAATTTATAAATAATAATAAAATAATTTATAAATAATAATTTATAGCACAACAATGTTTGGAGCACCAATGCATTCCTTTTCATTAATGTTGCATTCCTCTTGTGTTGCGGAAAGTAAATCAATATGTGAGACATTGGAGTAAGAGGAGGAAGTTTAGGAAAACTTTTCTACATTGTTTAAGTAAAAACTTTGTGTAACACCCACTTTTCGTAAGTTAGGGATGTCACATATTTTTATTTTTTATAAAAATAATCTGACAAGATATCTCATATACTTTTAATCAAATAAATATTTATTTTGTAAAAAGAATTATTTAATAAAATATGTCTTCAATAATATTATATAAAAAAACTCCAATAACTAAATAAATTGTTTCATCTAAGCCTGACCCGCATGCTCGTACTTATCATCATGCTCACTTAGGGTGGTTTAAAAATATAAAACAAACTAAAATAAATCGAAAACAAAGTAAGAAACTTATCATAACGTAAACATACTTAGCATAAGGTTTTTCATAAAATATTTCATACTAATAACTTAAAATCATGACCACTCATACGTATACTTATGACATGCATGACTTATCTGAATTTATCTTACTTATCATACTGGCCCACACACTTAACCGTATGGGCAAGGTTGTACAGCGGCCCCACATCTTGTGGCCACAAAGGGAACTGCTAATAATATTCTAGCATATTATGGTGGACCACGCTTAAGTCTGTGACTTGCACATCCACCTATATAACCGTATTGGTACCATTCATTTGAATGACCATCTTATTAATTGTTATGATCTTATCTTACACTTCATCTTACGAAAGTTTACACATCTTATGCAACGTGAGATGCATAATACATACATAACTATAATATACTAAATGAAACACTATCATGAATCAGATGAATGACGTGCTTTAAGATATCATAACATACGTTGTACATAAACATTGGTTTCCAAAGAACTAGCTTTAACTAGCTAACGTATATCAATCTTAATTTATGATCAAGCTACTTACCTCGTAGCTCTAATTTCTGAAATCTTTTCCCATAATTTGTCACCTATACGACGTACTGAACATCACTAAATTTCTAGAATGACGTGTCATAATATTTTATTTAATAGTTAAATACATAATATGAAAAATAATTTAACAATTATTATGTTTTATTAATAAACACTAGTGTCACATAATTATCCTTTAACATATCTTTATTTTCTAATTATAATCTTAATGATATAATTAGACTTTAAAATTTAAATCTAAGCCCATAATAAATAAGCAAGGTAAACCCAAATTATGATTAATGATTTATGATTTAAGGGCAAGAAAGAAATTTAAACACAGAAATAAAGGGTATTAACGTGAGAGAAGCCTATGGCATTTTTGTAAGATCTGGTTGCTAGTTGACAAGCACAGACCGCCCTGTTTGGATACAAAAATCTTCCTAATTCATCTCAATCTATCTTATCTATTTATTATAATTTTTTTCAAATTTCTATACAAAATATAATAAACAATTCAAGTTTGTCAAATTTTAAAATAATAATAATATTAAAAAATAATATTTTAATAATATTTTATTTAACTTTTAACTTTTATTTTAAGTCATCTCATCTTAACTCATTATTCAAATCTCCCTAAGTTGTGCATTTTTTACATTAAAGTAAAGAGAAATTATTCTCATCAACCACCAATCACTACCCACACCCCACACCTTATGAAAAAGAAAAAAAGCTTTTCGGTGTGAGAGTGTGAGGGTGAATAGTAACTGATGTATAGCAAAACCTTAAAGTAAATCAGCCGTTAGAACCAAACATGCAAATTGAGGAAAAGCTGAGAAGAAGAAATAGCTCCGTTTGAATACAGAAACACTATCAATTCATCCTACCTCATTTTATTTCATTATTACAGCTTTTTCAAATTTCTATATAAAATATAATAGAAAATTTAACTTTTTCAAATCTCAAAACAATAACAATATTAAAAAATAATATTCTAACAATATTTTATTCAACTCATTTAAAATTATATCATCTCATCTTATCTTATCTCACTATCCAAACGATGACTAAAGCATTCTCTGCAGGAATAAAAAGGGACCGAGATCTCCGCCTTCACTTGAGAAGTGAAAAGGGCAATAATGTAAAGCGGAAATTATTTTTATAAAAATGTTACCCAATAGACTTTGACTTGGGACTCACAACAACCATAATTTGCTTAAGACCTATTATCTGACATTTTCGTGGACCAACCTGCGCACGAAGCTGACAAGGCGTCCTGTCATGTTAGTGTTTTTTTTATTAAAAAATAAATAGGAAAAAATATAAAAAAGAAAGAAGATTTGGTTGTATCTCTCTTTTAGTGAAAACCCAGATCTATTTTTCATCTTCTTTTATGGCACCCCAAATCCTATCTTCACACCTCATTTTTGCCACTGATTGGTTGGTCTCCTCCGCGACCCACCTCCATTCTTTGGATCTCATGGACAAATGGCACCACCACCACTCTTCATTTGGAGATTGATTGTGAAACAAGTCAAACTCGTACTTTCTTACAAAAGCCTTACACCTCTTACACATACATCCCTTCCTAACCCCCCCCCAACCAAAAAAGAAAAAAAAGCATTTGAATTTGAAACCCCAACCGAGACACCCAAAGCCCTACACCAATCACACTTTTTCATTCCCTCTTAACTTGACCCTCTTTGCAAGCAACACTAGGGATGGCAATATGTGACACGACCCGTTAACCCAATATAAACACGACACGATAAAAGTGGATTAGGGTTTAGTGTTAATGGGTTCGGGTCAAAACAAGTTGACCCGTTAAAACACGATTACTTAACGGGTCACTAACAAGTCAACCCGTTTTGACTCGTTAAAAATTCTAAAATTACCCTTATACCCTTATAACCTAAAACTAAAAAAGTAAAAAAAAAAAAAAAACCTAACTCTAAAGTCTAATCTAACCAGCCCCCCCCCCCCGCGCGCGTTTTCAAAATTCACTATGTTTCTTCTTCTTCTTCAGAAACTCCTCGCGAGTAGCGACCACGTCGCCCCCCCTCCAGGCTCGTTGCTCCACTCCTCTTCACGGTGACGCCGCGTCGTCTCCAGTTTTCTTCAGTCTTCATGCCTCATGGTGACACCACCCCCTCCAGTTTCACGGTGACACCGAGTCGACCACACATACTTAAAGCCACGGATTCGCACTTGCGGCCACCAGCGCCATGTCGCCCACGCTGCGTTGCCCACTGTAAGAAGATTTGATTTTCGTTGCTATATTTGTTGTGTTGTACTCGGTGAGATTTTTCGAGATCCCCACAATCACAATCTCAAATTCTCAATGACATTTCGATTTGGTTGTAATGAACCTGCTAGGAATGTAGTGGTGATCACAGTGTAACTAAGGAATGGATGTAATAGCAGAAATGGTATGGCAGCAGTGAAATAAAAGAAGGATACAAGCTATTTGTGAAAAGGCTTCAAAGAGCCATACGTTCGGTTCATTGATAAGGGAATAATGAATATTACTTGGAGGGATTCGAATTTTGGTATGCTATGGTTTTACTGTTTCTGAGACCCGTGCCAAACGAAATTTACTTATGGCTAGCCTAAGACTCATTGTTAATTTGTTTCTTAGTTTTTGGAATAGATTTGAGCGGATAAACTAAGCATTTCCAAAGGATAAACTAAGCATTTATTGCATTTACAATAAGCAAAGTACTCCATTAAAGATTTAATGCATACACGCCTACAAAAACCTAAGCATTTCCTTGTGATATTATAATTTATGCACAAACAGGCAACTGTAAAGAAAAAATATCTTACTGCAATATTTTAGCCAAAGGATAAACTAGTAGTCTGTTGGACCTATAATTCACAGATATATGTTTCTGGAGATGAACTAGTAGTTGTACATTCCATCATTTCCATATATATTTCTCAGTCAGCTAGCACCACAGCTGTCCATAAGTCTTTGTAAATCTTATATATTAATATAATGTCATACTTTTACATTTGTTCTTGTTGTTTGTTGTCAGATGACTTCGGCAGTAAGTGAAAATGACGATTTGATTGATTTGGACCTGTTTGACTCAGAAAGTTTTCAAAAAGAAGAAGTTAAAGCAAAAAGAAGGAAACGGTCAAACGTGTGGGCTTTTTTTGAAATGGTTCCTGATTCTGAGATCAATGATGGCAAACCACGAGCCAAGTGCAAGATGTGTGGAGTTACTTATATGGCAACAAGAGCAAATATGGAACCGACAATATGAAACGTCACATTGACACATGCCCTAGGAGAAGTTCACGAGATATTGGTCAGATGATATTATCACAAAATAGTGGAAATATTTCGGTAAACACTCATAAATTTGACACTGAATAATATGAGAAATTTTGGTAGCTGCCATTGTGAAGCATGAATTGCCTTTTCAGTTTGTTAAATATTCGGGGGTGAGATCTTTATTACAATATTTGTGTCCAGATGTTCCAATTATTTCTAGGAATAATGTCAAGGCTAATTTGGTTAAGATGTATCATCGAGAAAAAAAAAAGGATTAAATGCATGTTAAATGATTTTCCTAGTATAATTAGTCTAACATCTGACTTGTGAACTTCTATAACCATTGATGGTTATATGTGCATTACATCACATTTTCTGGATAAGAATTGGGTTCTACAGAAAATGGTTTTGAACTTTTCTTTTATGCCACCACCACATAATGGCATATCTTTGTTTGAAAAAATTTATAATTTGCTATGTAAGTGGGGAATTCAACACAAGTTTTTTGCATTGACTTTAGACAATACTTCTTCTAATGATGTTTCAGTAGAGTTGTTAAAAATTCAATTGACCATTAACAAAGCTCTTCTTTGTGATGGTGAGTTCTTTTATCTTCGTTGTTGTGCTCATATTCTGAATTTGGTAGTACAAGTTGGGTTAAAAGAGATTGATGTTACTATCCAAAAAGTTCGTTAAAATATCAAGTATGTCAAAGGATCACAAACAAGGAAAGTAAAATTTATAGATTCAACAAATCAAATATCTTTGGATAGCAATAAAGGGTTGAGACAGGATGTCCCCACTAGATGAAATTCTACTTATCTTATGCTTGAGAGTGCTCTTTTCTATCGTCGTGCCTTTACTCATTTGGAGTTGACTGATTCCAATTTTAAGCAATGTCCATCAATATCTGAGTGGGAAAGAGTACAAAAGATTAACGATTTGTTGAGAGTTTTTTATGGAGCCACCTGTAATTTTTCTGGGATGAAATACCCTATAGCCAATCTCTATTTTCCATCAGTGCTTTCGATTTATCTTACATTAAAGCGGCACTCTGAGAGTGAAGATGACTACATGAAGAGAATGTGTTGTAAAATGCTTGCTAAGTTTGAGAAATATTGGTCCGAGTTCAATCTGTTGTTGGCTATAGTAGTTATATTGGATCCTCGATACAAGCTTCATTTTGTTGATTTTTCTTATACAAAGCTTTATGGAGAATGTTCCATAGAGTATATGAATGGTCAGAGCAAAATGTCATCTCTTTTCATGGAATATGGTTCTTCTAGTGCTCCCACAATGACATGTTCTACTACGACTTCTGATAGCAGTGTTAGTAGAGAGGAAAGTCAGTCTTCATATGATAATTTTTTATTGGAAGTAATATCAAATAATATTTTTTGTTTAATGATTTATATTATCTTGTTGTTTCATATCAAATATTGGCTTGAAAATATTTTTATTTATTTTTTGTGTACAAGATTTTGATACATAGACCTGATGAACTTTATGGCTATATGAAAAAAAGTCAATTGGATCTTTACTTGGATGAACCTAGGGCAGAAAGAAATGCAAAGATTGATATTCTTTCCTTTTGGAAAGAAAATGAATTTCGTTATCCCGATCTTGCTTGTATGGCTCGTGACATTTTGAGTGTTCCAGTTTCTACAGTTGCATCTGAATCTACTTTTAGTGTTGGTGGGCGTATCATTGATCAGTTTAGGAGTGCACTAAAAACAGATATTGTTGAAGCATTAGTTTGCACTAAAGATTGATTATATGGCGAGGAGTAAGGTAATATTATTTTTATTTTTTTGAATAAATGACTGTAATTTTTCAATAATATAAAACTTTACTGATGCTTTTTTTTAATAGAAACACAAGAAGAAGTTAAATTGGACGAGTTAACTGAAGATGTAATGGAGTTGGAGAACAACAAGGGCAAGGACTTGGAGGACGCTCCACCTCATTCTTCAAGTTCTAGATTTGTTTAGATTTGTGTTTTTAACTTTTATTATATTTGGGATTGTAATATTAATATATTTACTATGTGTGTTTTGTTTATTATATTTGGGATGTAATTTTAATATATTGTTACAATGTGTGTGGATATTTGTTTGGATTGTAATTTTAGACTTGTAGTTAATTTTTTTTTGTAGATATTATCTATATTTAAAATTTATAATCAGGTCAAATGGGTCAGGTCGTGTCGAGTCGTATCGTGTTTGTTCAACACATTAACGTAAACGGGTTGGAACGGGTCGGGTCGTGTCGTGTCAACCCGTTATCAAACCGTGTCGTGTTCGTGTTTGAATTTTTGACACGAAACCCTTAATGGGTCGTGTTCGTGTTGACTCATTAATTGTAATGTACATACTCTGACACGATACGAACACGACCCGTTAACACGATTTGACACCCCTACAAGACACCTCATGGTACCACCTACCCAGCTCCATGCCTTGCCATGTACCTCCTTTGACAGCCACCAAGACCCCTCCTAAACTCAAGTAAAGATCACCCACCATCCCCCTTGCAATCAACCAAGCACCAACCCCCATATCTCTTGTTCACTTCAACATGCAACCTTCCCATCACCCCCATGCCTTGCTTGACCTAAAACCACATCCCCTCACCCTTGTCCATTTGTTTCACTCAGCCACACCTCACTCTCCCTCACTTAGTCTTCCTCACTTGCATACAAGTTAACACATCACACTTAGCACATTTGAGAGCAAATCGAGAGAGTGAGAGAGGAGCAAGGAGAAGCTAGACAATCCTCTTGGTGATTAGCTTGGTAATATTGTTTTTCTCAACCTCTCATCTTCTATTTTGAGTTGAATCTTGGTGATGATGGGGCATTATGATTTCGGCTAGCATATGTTGTTTGAGTTGGGGTTTTTGTCTTGAAATGCCATATAGTCTCAAGTTTATTTTGATGATTTCAGTTTCTAGTGAAGTTCATGTATGGTGTATCAACCATTGGTTTGAGCTTGTAACACAAGTGCTTTCATTCAAAATGTTTCTTGCACTAATTAGGTTTATTAAAACCAAAAACTAGCATGAGTTGCTTTCAAAGATTTGACTATTTTGAGTTCTAAATTATGGTTTGGTGAATGGATCTTTAAAACCCTTTGTTAATGGGAGTTAGATCTATGTATTAAGTTTTGTTTTGAGCCATGAAACTAGGGTTTAAGTTGAGTCCTTGATGAATACTTATGAATACATGATTTTGATGCAAGCTTTGAGGTTTTTGCCTAGTTACTTGTTTTAATCTTGAAGTTGGTTATGATATAATTAAAATGGTGCTAAAATCTAGCTAAAGCTTAACTATGATGGTCGTGGGTGAGTTATTTTAAGAAAATTTGCATGCTTCATAAGGATTTTCTCATATTATTCTAGAACAAAGAACAAGTATGTTTTGTGTGTGGCCCGATTTCTCTCTCTTTAATACCTTGAAATTGTTGCTTGGTGTGGTGTAATATCATCTAGAAATATGTCCTTAGCATGTTAGAAGTTAGGATGTGTGATTTATTGAAGTTCTTAATGTTCATTTGCAAGAGAAAAGCTAAGAACACCATGCTAAGATTTTGGGTTGCAAAGTTAGCATTGTGTTTGTATTTGTTTGTTTATATGATGAATATATGACTATGAGAAATATGAATCTAGTGTCTTAACATGTTATTAAGCTCAGGTTTAAAAGGTGATTAAGTGCTAAATTCGGACCAAGTCTTTAATGGTATGTAAGGACTACAAATCACACTAAGTGAAATTTAGGGTTTTAGGGGTCTCGACCTTTATGGGTGTCTCATATTGAATGCATGATTTCTTAATTTCTAAGTTAGAAATAAATTTAGAATAGAAAATACATGGGGCTTGTGAAGTTTGGTGAAATTTGGGGCCTGATTATAATTATTGAAAGTTTAGAGGCTTATTTGTAAACTCCCAAGAGTTGAGGGGCAATTTTGCGAATAGTACTCTAGGGGTATTAGATTCTAAATTTTTCTTAGTTAATGAGATTTCTTAAGCTTAGTATTTCTTTCGTTTCTGTCCGCTTGATTATTAAACACAAGAATTTTTATAAGTTAGAAGAGCTTCTAACTTATTCTCAGTGTATAATAGTATGCTAGATAGTAAATTTCATGCACGTGAACCATGTTTTACCTAAATTCTTATTATATTTGCAATAATTATGTTATGTCATAATTTCATTTGTCTCAAGCATGGATATTTGTCACATAGTATGAACATATGTCATGAAGCATATGAGTCTATCATGGGTTTTGAGTCAAGCATGAAAAGTTAAGTTTTTATAACAACTCTAAATGCTAGGATGAAGATTATCCTAGTGGAACTCCTATATCCACTCTAGAGTGAATAAAATGGAGTGGAATCTCATGGGTTGCAAAGAACTGCCAATGGGTTTCAATTGGGATCAAAAGATTACCAGAGCGAAGTCAAAAGACGCCTAACGCTGGTGGTGCTATTGATTCGTGGTAATGGAAATACCAAGAGGTAAGACTCTGATGACGTACTCACAACTAGTGAACAGACCTATGTGATGCAGTAACCAACAAGAGCACACAGATTATGGGTAACCGCGAGGCGTCTATTCTCTATAAGAATAAGAATAAGAATGAAACCTATTATGAAAGCAAGCATGTTATAAAAGCATGAAACTCTGATGTCGAAGTTATTTTTTTGATATAAGGAACGTCATGTCAATCATGCATACATGTCATATTTATTATCATGCATGCTTTGTAATCTAATGGTAGCGTAGTTGCTTAACTTGCGGAGATTGTAAAATCTGATTATGGTAGCCCCAACTAACATTCCTTTCCACCCGAAATGGTAGAAGCTGTTCCAAGTCAAAATGAAGAAGGATGAACCAAACCTAATGAGGTGGATTAGCGGAAGGCTTAGTTTAGAGGACCTCATGGAGTTCATTCTCCAGTTTCTTAATGTAATCTTATTTTTTTATAGCAGAGCTATGTGAGCAACTCAATCTATAGTCATGAGATTATTTAGGATTTCTAATTAAGGAGCCCATACTTCAGGACAATGTCTCTTTTGTGTTAAAGACATATTTGGATGGATGATGAACTTATCTAACTTTTAATGTTATGAAAGGTGTTTTGGGATTTAGTTATTTTGGTACAAAGTATAATTGAAAAAAAAAAATGTCTGCTGCAATTATTGCATATTTCTATAAACATATTAGGTGCATTGTAAATTATCTGTCATGAACGGGAGTATGTAATGTTGTGTTCCATGTATCAATGTTTCGATCTCTGTAAAAATCCCAAGCAGAAGTTGGGGGCCTCACAATGACCATAAACGATCATATTTTACTAAAATGTGTAAATTGAAAATTATACGTAGTCGAGAGTGAAATTTGAAGAATATGGAGTAAATTGTGGGTAGAAAGTGTAACTAGCACTCATTTAGATCATATTCTTTAATATTAAATTATGTGTAGAACTAGCCAGCACGTGAAACACCTCTTAGGAAAAGGATTTGAAATCTTAAATTGAGACTAAAGTTAATATTTGAACTCAAGACTACTGTTTAAATAACGTAGTAAAGAAAATAAATTGATTAAGTGAAACATTTGAATAAAAAGATGAAATTGTGGAAAAGTTTGTTATGTTTTTGCATACAACCTCTACTCTTTTTTTCATACAAAGACAAATCTGATGAGTCATGGAGTAATTATTATGTACTTCTAAGACTACTCACATTGGGCTAGATTTTACTCAAAAATTATCTTTCCCTATTTTAACTACTCACATTCCTAAAACTTCTTACATCCCATTTTCTATTCTTTCTCCACTCTATTAAAATAGTAATTTTTTTTTTTTATTTTAACTAATTTCTCACATCTTTTAACTACCCAGGTATTTATCTTCATTGTGCTTTCATCTATAACAAAATTTTTAAAAACATTCTAAACTATTTATCTCTTGCAAACGGTAATGTTCTCAAAATCTGTAATTTCTTAATTAGAATATTTTTTTTTTCAAATCTTCTTTTCCCAAAAAGATCAGATTACCTCATTAGTAACATTTTTGTCAAACCCCAATGGTAACAAAATCAGATATTTTTAAAGTATTTTTTTTCATTTCTAACAGTTATGTTTTCAACTATAACAATTTTATCTTTTTTGTAATGGTCATATATTGGTGTATAAATAAGTGAACTTGATCTTCTATACCCAATTTAGTTTATTTGTATTGATATAAATTTATTGAGTGTTAATGAAATGGTTTCATTGAGAGTTAATAAAATAATAATATAAATAGGTTTGAAGAGCTACAGTAATGAGCAAATTTAGGAACCTATTGTTACACAAACTTAAATTTTTCCCAAAGTTATTCAATATTTCTCATATTTTAGCAAACTTGTGCTTCTATCGAGTCGAATGTGAATGTTTTAAAGTATGGACATATGGTACTCCTATTCTATCATAGGATGTCATGTCAATTAGAGTTCCTCTTTAGGTCGATCCGGCTGATGTTGGGTGTTTAACAGACTCCAATCACAACATGTCACGTATGAAGTTTTACATTAGAGACAATAGATTTGATTTTATCTGATTTAACTATGCCATTAAATACTCTCTCTCATGGTGCCCCAGCTTCCTTCCTCTGTTGGGAGTATTAAAGCAGATTCTATAGAATTCTCATTTCCTGAAGTATATCGGAAAATCACATTCCTTTCTAGACCGAAAAATATAACGAGAAGGAACGGTAATATATATGAAGGAGAAAACGACCTTGTAGACTGGCCTACCTTCTTGGATTTTTTTTTCATTCGTGAATTCATCGTGACTCGTTGCGGTATAAGAAACAACTCTCTCTGTGACTCGATCATTGCTTCCGTCGTCACCAATATTGCACATTGGTTTTGTTTCGATCCATTTTGGCTTTTGGGCTTTTATTTGTTGTGCAATTATTAGGAAAGCATAATCGTTACTCTGTGCTTTGTTGAATACCATGAGAAACCCAGACCACCGCCACTACACAAAACCCAAACCACCACCGCAAGTAAAAGAAGACCCCCTCAAACCCCACCCCCACCAAATGGAACTTACAGATTTGCAAAGCAACAAGCAAACCAACACTACAACCACTCGACACCATCAGCAACACCAAGACTATCATCATCATCACACAACAGAACCAGTCCTCTAATTCCCACCTTGTTGCCCTTTTTGATGGTAGATCGGTGACTCACTCAAAAATGAGCAGCACAAAGGCTATCCTAAGTGCAGGAGGATGTCGCGTAATAATTAGGAATAAATTCCTAAATTGTCTCCTTAGAAAAAGTTATTTAAAATCAAACTCGTTTAAAATGGTGAAAATATTTACAAAGAGAAAATAAAAATGATGGTATGTGCAATGAATGGAAGAGTGCAACAAGAATGAAAAAGGCACTAGTCATGGACTAGATTCATATTTTTAGATTTTTGAGTGTCGAAATGAAATGTAAAAAACTAACAAATTGAAATTAACAATTAAAGAATCAACTAACCTGAACAATCTTAATTAATCTGAAAATTAAACAATAAAATTGAAATTATTTAAGTCCTAATTAAACTTTAATCAATCTAATATGCAATTGAACTAAGAGATTAATAAAACTAATCTAAGAATTAAACTAGATTAGAAAGTAATTGACAAAATACGAATTGAGAATTGAAAAGCCTCAACATCAAGATTCTAGAGTTCATCCTTATATTCAAATCACAAATTCTTAAAATCAATTCATAGCAATTGTAATCACTGTTAAATGAAAGCTTAGAGAAAAAAAAAATAACACGATGTAAATAAACAGTAAATAAAATGTCTAAAAATCTAAGTCAAATATCTCAAAAAATATTTCATAAATTTAAAACTAAAATTAAATAAAAAATAGGGAATAAAAAGAGGAAATCAAATAAATAAAAATAGAGGTAGTAGGCAATGGAGGCAGCAGCAGATGGACTCTGGAGGAGTTCTTCAACTCTGGCGGCGCTGCTGTGCGTTCTTCTTCAAGCCGAAAAAAAAAAAAAACAAGAAAACCTATCTCCCGTGTGGCGCTCGTATGAAAAAAATTATCTATAAATCATGCCTCTTCCGTAAAAACCAAAAGAACCCTCCTCTCCTCTTGCGTCCGCATAGCCCCTCATCCCACTTATTGAAGACCAAGTCAAAAACCAAGTCAAAGAACTACTAGCATGTGTCTCCCACGCCAACTCCATGAAGACCAAGTAAAAGTCAAAAGAAGAATAAAATCCAATTTGTGCCTAGCCAAGCCATTCGTGCATGTGAAATAAAATAAAATTAGAAATAAAATAAAATTAAAAGAAAGAATAGAAAATGAAAAATATGTTGTGTTTGTGACAGAACATTATCCAATTAAATCACAAGTTATAAAAATTAAGCATTAACTATGCTATAAAGCAATTTAAATCACAATTCGGATTTATTCATCTTAACTATTTTTTCATCTAAAATCAATAATAATGTAATGAAATAAATAAAATATATTGGTTCTAAATGTATAAAATATGCAATAACTCAGCTTAATCAATCGGAAGGACCCTTCAAGGGCTCCATTTCCATCCAAGCTGGCCTCTCCACCCATGGTGGTTCAGATCCGACTCCCAACCCTCCACTACCCCTCCTCGCCCTCCTCCTCCACTGCCCCTCCTCACCTCGTCGATGCCTCGCTTGCCATCGCTACCAGATCCGACTCCCAACCCTCCACCCGATCCGCACCTCTCCTTGACTCCACTGCCCATCCTTTCGACTGGTGATTCTTGCATCATTTATACTCTTAAGGTCTAAAGAATGCTTCTAGAGCAATTCTATTCAGCCTTCTCTGGTTTAACAAAATTAAAAATAAATAAAATAAATAAAAAAGAAAATCATAAGAAATGGTAACTTCACCGGCTTCACGAAGAAATCCTTCGCCCAATCCTCCAAGTTGAAATCATCAATCACAATTTGAAACAATAAAATCATCAACTACAAGTGGTGGGCTTCAGTGGAAGAGGGAGAGGGGAAGGGGACTTTTTGCACAAGAGAGAGGGACTTCTACAAGATTATCTGTTGTAGACAGGTATATGGGATGGGAAATAGAAGAGCTACGTGGCACAAATTTATTGATTGGTTGTTGTTTGAGAGAAAAGCATATGGACCTGTTGGAAGTTTTTCTCTTAAAGTTCATGTATATATATGAGTTTTAATTACATAAAATGTTGTAAAAGAACCAAAGTATAATATCATCCATATTTTGGAATCACCTAATAACTTTTTTTTTTGAATCATGAGCCAAGAGAGGATAATACAGTATGTAACATTAATACTAACAATGATACAAAAGAATCCCCTCAAGTATTTGTTCAAACTTGAAAACCTCAAGTGAGAGAGTAAAACACATGAAGCGGGCCCTATAGCATTTATTGCTGCTAGTATAGATATCAAGCAATATTGATTAATGTTAAAGGACCAATTTTTTATGTCTATCTCTCTCGTGAAGTCAAAATAGATTGTAACATATTCCAAAAAAAAATGATGTCACTCATTTACTCGAGATTATTATGAAGCAATTCCAACTAAAACATGTAGGCTCAACCTATGTCTTTCTCAATGCTAAAAAAGTTATTATGGAAGAACTGCGAACACCAATGAAAGACAAAGAAAGCTTGGGAATTAGATGATAATTATGCATCCTAGCATGAAGACAGTAAAAGTGGGCACATATGGGTTCTCATGTGATTTATCAATAACTAATTCTTTCCATCAAGACACTTTACCAAAACTCACAATTTTCTAGTGGAAAGGTATGTTTGCATTCATGATGTAGCCTCGATTATGAAATTAAGATTAGGGATGATGGAAAACCAAACATCTTTGAATGAAAGGCAAGTTTGTTTTAAATCACCTTTGTGATGACCCTGACTCCCAGTTATCTAAATTGGCGGGTTGTCACAACATCAGACATGCAACGTTGGGTCGCACATCTTCTTGCTTACAAGTAAATTAAATACATGTACCTAGCATGTTCTGAGGCTATAAAAATAAACTGCAACAATAAGGTAACTTCATACTTAATCATGTACAAGAGAATTTAGAAACACTAAACTCAAAACATTACCATAAGTCATCAAAAAGTTCAATGTGCGGCCATCATAAACATGTGCCCAAGTTTGTTAGCAATATGGGGAGTAATTACTCCTATATTACAAATTTTGGGTTTTGTCTGTCACATTCCCTATTGTTGCACCCTATTCCTCAGTAAAGAGCCTAGCAAGAATCAATGGTACCAAGGATGCCAACCGATCGGCAACACCCCATTTGTTTTGTCTGGTCTAGGCGCGTAATTATAGATCAAGTACGCGGTAAGTGAAATAAATCACAGCAGAATAAGTAAAAAATTAGTTAGAGACTAATACAAGTTTTACCAAAGGCTTAAACCATAAGAAAGTTTATCCATTAATAATAATAATAATAATATCTATATTTCATTATTACTTCTTTCCAAATAATATTACATCGTCAACAGTTCATCACTTATATCAAAATAAAACGAACCGAACATGGTTTGTAGCCTAACCAAACCTCCGTATCTACAACTCGAGCGAGATTGGTTGTTTTTCCTTGGGAAGCTCAGCCTAGATTACATCTGCATCAAGATCTACGACTCCGGTAAACAAAACAGTATGTGGGACCACCACAATGAGACTTCTAATAAATCTCAATATGTTAAAACCCATGAAAGTACTATTAATGAGAGAAAATGACAAGTAATATGCATGCACAATTTTATGAAAGTAAATCAATGAACAATTATATTTATGCATGGTGAAGAATCACACTATGAGCAAAAATACATGTATTCATAGGTTATTACGAAGAATAAAACTCAAGTAAATAAGCATGGCGAGACCATCTTAGTAAAACTCATGTATGCATATTATATTATTACCAAGGCGAGGAATCACTCTCTTATCAAATCTCAATAACGTCCACAATATCTCATTATATAGATCTTGGTGGAAAGTCGCTCTAATTGTTCAACTCGAGGACTCACTCTACCCAACCAACACATGATGAGCTCATTCAATAAATCCAAACCAACCGACTCGGAGAATCACTCAACCCAGTCCACATGTCCGAAGACAACACGCCTGATCAACCTGGAGAATCTCTCTACCCAATCAACCAACTCGAAGACTCCAAGCATGATGAATTTGGAGAATATCTCTTTCGGTATTATCAAGTGAGGTCAATACAAAGACGTTTCACCCTGATCATCATGGGAATCTCTCTACCTATATGAAACTCATGGCAATGTGTAGTAAGAATGGTGTGGGGACTCCTCTACTTATTCATGATAATCAACATATGGTAAGACTCAACACTCGAAAACCACAACATCATCGATTGCATCGTTCAAACTCATCATCTTAAGTTCACAGCGTAAAGATAAACAATAAACATAATGAAAAAGATATTTGATTTTCATGTAGAAAGATGTGAGTTATAGAAATATGCAAAGCCTAATCTTACTATATACTTACAAAAATTTACCCCACATTTCTAGTATGGTTGTAAGGGCTACCTACCTAAATAGTACTTCTGTTACTATGGTAGCATTGATGGTGCTTCTTCTGTCACACCTTTTGAAGTCACTTACTTTCTTGAATAATCTGACTGGATGTAGGGGTAAACACTTAACAATCACAAAAGTGAGATTTTGGCTTTTTTCCAATGTCTTTTAAAGTGTGAGACTGTCATTCATATTTCTAATGTCCGTCTAACTTCAGACATGCTTGACCAAAAGACATTTGATCTCGTCCATCCATTTGCCCTTTAGCCTTTCATGACAGCAAAGACCGGTAGGAACAAGGCATGCACGTTCTTTGCAGTTTGCATTCGGTCAAATCTCGTAGTCTATCCAGTAATGAGATATCCCATTTGGTGCGGACCATACCTCTGAGATCAGACAATATGACCTACAGGTTCATAATCATTTTCCACAGACTCATTCCAGATGTGACATCTCTTATGGAGTATGGGCCTCTGTGTATGACACATGCCGCCTCTAAGTACCTTCATGTTGTCTCGGAGAGCTCTCACTTTCGTCTCGGTCTCGTCCTTGGCCGTTGCTTGCCCTTGTCCTGCAAGCCATCTTTATTCATAATACCAACCTCTTCAACTCCTCATTCTCGCTTTTGTATGGTCAGCACGTCCTTTTCTCACCTAGTATAGGACAAACCATCCTTAGTCGCCCGATATTGAACTGTGTCTGCCAGGTTTTCTACATAGTGTCGCTCACATTTCCTTGGATTAGCTTACTTTGCTTCACCCGTTGCCTCATCTTCCACAGCACCTTGCTCTCGGAAGGGTTTCTTCCTTTGCTTCAACGCAGTCTTCACATACTCCCCTCCTTAATAAAGAATTTCATCCTTGAAATTTGGTGAGAGAAAGAAATTTTGTGAGGACTAACCCTTAAGATGGAATTTCTCGAGATGGAGTTTCAACGGATGTGCTATCTTTCTGCGACCTTCTCTATCAATGTCGGTCAGGGTGATGACCCATTCTTTCCTTTGATTCACCTATTGACCTTCATAATCTGAGATTGGGACAAAAGTCCCCTCCTCTTGTCTACGTCATTGACTGATCCAGTTGCAACCATCTCAACTGTTATCTCGTATCCTAGTTTTTTTGCTAAATTCAGCGTTGTAAGACACTAGCGTGACCTTGCCTTTGTCCTCCTCTTGGCCATCACATTCATGGATAGTCCACTTCTCTCCTCGTTGCCCTAGGTTTCATCAATGTCACCCATCATCTCTGAGATCAGGGCCCTAGCCCTCTAATGATCCTCTTCATTGTGACAGCGTGCCTTCTCAATTCATCGGGATTTCTCTTCCAACCTCTCCACTTTGCATTGTCCTTCCATGAAACGACGGATTACGGCCAGTGCTATGGTTGCCTTTCATGCGGTCTTCTTTTCTCGCACCATGATGACACTTACGAAATTCCAGATGTTGTGACCTAGGACATGTTCATTGGTAAGAATTTAAGGGAGTTTTTTTGTTCCTTCGTAAGATAGTAGATCTTGTACTTTGATATCAAGGTAGAGACATGAGACTGAAGGGTTATAACGATGTTCATTGAGCTAATAATAAGATGAGCGTAAATCCACAATGAATTACGCATTTATATGGGGGAGTTCTTTCTTGGTGTAGTAAGAAATAATCATGCATTACTTTGTCTACAATAGAGTCAAACTACGATACTTGTTCAGCGGTTGTATAAAAGGTTGGTTGATTAATGTGGTGCCCTCGACCACCACGTGTGATTTGGCAGGAGTCGAGACATCGGAATGTTGGCTGCTTGGGTCAAACACCCTTCACATAGCCGAAAACATAGTGTGCGTGCTCGCATGCTCAATAAATGTGTACAGTTAACTCGTAGAGAAAAATAAAAAGGGGCAGTTAATTAATTCTAACAGTACCATAAGATTTTAAGATTATATCACCACGCAAAATATCAAGCTACCAATCTCTCAATCCCCATTATAAAATTTATACAGTCATCTGACTAATTAAAAAGAAAACACAAAACAACGCTACATAAGGTGGAAGGTACCCCAAGTCTTCACTCATCAGGTGGGAGCCGATCCTCCAAGCTCATAACCGTCCTCTGCATCAAAGTCTATAGTTCTGCGGAGCGGAACCCGCAAGTGGAGACACTACAATGAGATTTCACAATCTCAGTAAGTAAATCCAATAGAATGACACCCAAAAATACAAATACAAAAAAAGTGGACATATCTTAGTAAAGGGAAAAATTGAGATCTTTCAGCATTACCAAAATTATACCAAACCAATTTCCTTCTCAATAAAGAAAACCACACTCCAAAAAAAAAAAATTCAACATTTCCATTTTTAAAGCATCCATTTAATTACGCATGCACCATGGTTTTCCCTATTGACTATGCACACACTCTTGCTCTTTTCGTCACACCATGGGTAACGGTTGTGCGTCTGACTTCGTCATGAGCAATGCCCAGTTTCGTGCTCAGCGCGTATGTGACTAGGCATCCTCTAACCTCCGCCAGTAAAGAGGCCATAGAGTCGGCACGAGAGCGTTATCGTCTCGTCCAAACCTGTTGTCGCCCGACGACAACCCAAGGAACGTCACTCAATTTTACACGCTCTCGAGTGACTAAAGGAGCTCCACCAAGATAATGTCTCATCCCAGCTTGAGGTCATGATACGCACACCCACAAAACAGAGTACAATTCATTCAATTTAATGACATGCAATAAATAAAATGCAATTATGTAACAAGCAGTTATTGGATGACATGGCATAGCAAAGTACGGCAACAAACGCAGTATAACAACACAAATTTCACAGTTTCACAACTACACGCAATTTCCCAATGCTTTAGCTAGCTCTTGGCCAACAATCCATTCACAATCAGGTTGCAATAAAAACAATTTAACTATTTTCTAATGTCAGTATTCCAAGAGTCAATTTAGGGTTTAACTTACAATGCAGGATGACAAATTTCTGGATGATCAAGTGCACTGCCTAAGGTATCCTATGAGCAGGTGCACACACGTCATATGGTGGCGTCTAGAGGGGTAGAGTACTACAGTGGTAGTGAAGTGTACGGTGACTCTTCTGTCGAGTATAACAGTGGGGGCTTGCTGTAACAATGGTGATGGCTTGTGGCTAGCAACTGGTAGTTGTGACTAGCGGATGAGATATGAGAGAAACAAAGAGAAGGGTGTTGGGGTGTCTCAACAGGGTCTCACAGCAAAAGGGAAATTGGTGACTAAGCTAGGCTTCCCTAGCCATGCACTGTAGAGAGAGAGAGAGAGAGAGAGAGAGAGAGAGAGATTTACAGAGGGAGGTTCTATGAGTGCCGTCATGGCCGAGGAACTGTGAAGGCACTGCGGAACGATCGCAACAGCGGGACCCTAGGAAAGAGAAACAAAGAGTGAGAGCGAGAGAGAAAAGGCAGATCTGGGGGATGGAAGTCGAGATCGAGAGGAGCCCACCATGGCTAACGTTGCACGACAGGATGAGCGGCGATGGAGGAGCTACGAGAGACAAAGGTTGATGGATTTGAGAAACAAAATCGATGGTAATCAACGTTGGCGAGGATGCCGAGTGACGACGAATCTGAGTGGTTGGCTGTGATCCATGGCAGATCTGCTCATTCTTGAGGTCGAGCGGCAAAAAATGGTGGTTGTAATGCCAAAGCCAGAGAGAGAGAGAGAGAGAGGGGGCCAAGAGAATGAAGAGGAAGATGGTCAAAGAGGGAGATTTCTTCGCAAGGCTACCTAGACGGTGACAAAAATGAGAGATTGAGAGACGGAGAGGTGAGGGACGGCAAGGAGGAAGAGAGAGGGGGCTCAGGGGAGAAGCAGCTCACAAGAGAAGAGAGAGGTGGGGAGAGAAGAAAAGATGAAGGAGAAAATTAGGGTTTAAACCCTAAGCCAAATGGCGTCATTTTGCAAAGGGGTTGGGTTTTGTTTTTCTTCAGCTGGGCCTACTGTACACACACAATCACACCCTTTAATTAGGAAAAACCCACTTTCAAAACAGGCTTGGGCCTTACACACTAAAAGAAAACACTTACAAGAAAATTTCAAATGTGGGCTCCACAGTTGAGGAGATTTTTTTAACACTTAGAGGTTACGACTCTTACAGATAAAACCATTAAGATGTATAATGATATAGTATGGCAACTTTGGCATATGCCAAGGATCCCAAATATCATGACAAAACCAAAATAGAAATTTGATTTCACTACATACAGGATGTCGTTGCGCATAGTGAGGTAATCCTACAACATATTTCTACTAGTAAGATGGTAGTTTATCCTCTTTTTAAGACTACTAGTAGAAATGTTCTTTGAAATCATGTTATAAAAACTTGATGTCGCTACTTTAGCATGTTATCTTAGTACCACAACAATACGGTCTCGCGGAGCATGTCTTGGAAAGTGGTCAAATCTAATTGAATTGACATGAGTGTCTAGGGAAGATTATTTGGGTTCTTTACTTGTCATTTAATTACTCATTGCCTAGGCAATTATGTCGTTTTGACTCAATATAATCATGAGTATATTATATAATATGAGGTCAAGAATTTATTTGAGTTATAAACTCATGGGGGGTTAAGGACCCTTGACCTCGAGAGATCAAATAGTATGTGGCATGGACAAGAAGTTATAAGTGATGATGTTCTATGTTAGTAAGATTGTGACTTGATATAGTACTACTATCATTTGCCTTCTTGTCAGGTCGCACGATTCGTCTTTTCTCTAAGGGATAATTGGTTAAGAGATCAGGAGGAGAATTTAATGGGCATATCACCCATTGTAGACAAGTGGGAGATGTTAGTAAATAGGTAACCCCCATGACCCATTTAGTGTCCATATGGATGAGGAAGTTACAAGAAGTTAATTAACTCTCAACCACAAGCAATTAATTAACTTATCGAAATGTTAATTAACCACCCACGCGTTCACTAAACTCTTTAAATAAAAGTCTTCTTACATATTTTGGGTATGGAAAAAGTGAGTGAATGTACAAAACAAAGGTCTCTCCTCTCTCTCTACAATGTTCTAGAGCAACCATTTTAAACTCTTGATGTTGAAGTGTAGAATCATTTTGAGATAGGGGTGGGCAGTGGGGCTCGCACCCTATTGCCCCGCCCCCACATGGAGGGACGGGCAACCCCGCTTTGTCCATGCAGGGGCGGGGTCATCTAGGGCCCCTAGTGGGGGCAGGTGGTGGGGAGGGCCCAACCCCGCCCTGCCCCCGCTTACATTTATATATATATATATATATTATATATTATATATATATATATACATAAATATATATTTATATTTTACAAATTGTGTATATATAAATATATATTACAATTTGTTAGACTTGTTCACAAAATATGCACTGGTAAATTTAAAAACAACATAACTTAAAAACTACTACACTATAATTTACACAAAATATGCACTAGCAAATTTAAAAATTACATAGTTTTTAAATTATACTCATATTTACAAAATTTAAATTTATAATTTGGGCTACAAATGTATTTTTAATTACTTTTGGACTTAGAAATAATTTTTAAACCAAGTAAAATGCAGTATTTTTTTTTAAGTAGACGGAGGCGGGATGGATTGGGAATCCGCTCCGCACCCCGCACCCTTCCCCCGCATCCCGAGGGTGGGGGGTGGGGTTTTCCGGGGGCGGGGATTGGGGTGAAAACCCCACCCCCCACCCCATGCCGGGCTGGGTACGGGGAAGGGTTGGCCCCGCCTCGTAAGGGGCAGGTAGCACCCCTATTTTGAGAGACTCTAGTAGCCTCTTAAGTGACGTAGAGACGCAATTACACCAATTTGACATGGGCTATAAGAATAGCAAAGATCTAGGCTTATAGAAATTCTGCTCCACGTGAAATAATTCGAATTAACTTTATTTAACATTGTGGATGCCTAGTTTCGCATTCAGGACCAAATCAAGAGCCTTCTAAAGGAGAATCTATAATATGCTCATGATAAGATGAAGTATTATGTTATCTAAGAAGATAACATAAGGACACTCTGAAACTGGGGATTAGGCATACCTCTGGTCGCCACCCTACAAAAAAATTTAGTGGCCATGCATCATAGTTTGGAAGCTCTCACCAATGTATTCAGACCCTTTCAGTTTGTTCAGAAATTGGGCTCGGTGGCTTACCACTTAGACCTTCCTCCTTCCGCTAAGATCCACCCGGTCTTTCATTTGTCGCTTGAAGTAGTTTGGATCTCACATCCAAGCTCTCTTTACTTTGCCTCCGATTGACAGCCATTGGCAAGATACAACCGAAAACCTTAGGTCATTGTCACTGTGGGAGGATTGTTACGAAGATGCAGAAGAGCTCAGATAAGTGGTGGTTGTACCATCGAAGGAGTAGTGAAGTGCATAAGACGTTGTCTTCGGGAGAAAGAAACAAGTAGGAAAAACATCTATAAATCGTATATGACGAAGTTTGATGACAAGAATAGTTGAAGACCATACGCAGCATTTTATTTATATGCTACGATGCGTTTGGAGTCACATGTTGGAATTAGAATTACATTCTAGTCAGGAATTAGCACGTGTGGAGTATAGATGGTGCCTGCAGTTACAATTTTTTTGTGTAAATGAATATGCAGACAAGGAAAATTCATTATTTGGCTCCTTTGATAAACTTGGTTTGTAGAAGTTTGGATTACCTCCAACAATCCTATTATCAATACAAGTTTTATTATCAATACAAGTTTTGATATTTCCAACATATCCATAAAACAAATAAATTCGAGTTAACAACATATAAATCCCAACAGCACAGATTCTTATCGAGCTCTCTTAAATCATGACAGATTGCAACTGTTGTGTCAGCCAGTTCAATACAACACAAAAATAGCAATCTGTAAATTGTAACAAGTTGTGGTTCAAAACAAGACAGAATTAAGCAATACAACAAGGATATCATGCCTTATTATTTGGAATTTTATTGGTATATGCCCTGAAACTTTCAAGTCAGCTTATGAATGGTTTTCATGTCGGCAGCCTCCTTGACAGTTCCTTTCTCAACATGATCCCACCACTTGAACAAGAAATTGTCCACGACTAGCCTGAACCAAGGGGACAGCTTCAAACCTTCCTCACCAGCATCTGCTTTCCTCAACAGCTCTTTCAATTGGCCTCGATTCACATATTTGACATCGGCTACTTCATCCGGGTTTGGATTGACAGTAACGTCTTGGACAATGAAAAGGAGGTAATCAACTGCAAATACAGGAGGAAAACAGAAGGTCAAGGTGACCAAACCCGGTAAATTTGCCAGCTATGTTGACCAGCTAGCTTAGTTACAGTTTGAAACAAGATTACGAGTGATAAGTAATGATGGTCAACTTATACGTGTTAGTTTTTCCCCAACTTGTGCATAAATTATTCCAACACTAGAATCAGCACACATGGTCGCCAAAGAATAATAGAGAAAAAAATTTAAAATAGAACACAGGACAAATGAGGCATAAGAGAGTAACAAGTTGAAATCATTACGTTCATGCTCCCCCCACTTGCCATCAGAAGGTGCCTTGTACAGTATGCGGCCCAGTGGGATGAACTGATCAACCGGCACATCTTCAGCAGGAATGCCCAGTTCATCCAAGAGCTTTCTTTGTGCAGCATTCCTTACACCTGGGGTGAGAAAGGATTTTAGTCAAAATGAAAGGATACAAAAGGCGCCCATTAGATATGCAGCATATACACATTACATACCAAGGACATTCTCCTGAATAAGCTCAGATTCACGGTATAATGGATGGCTGCAGCAGGTGTTAGTCCACACAAGAGGGAATGTTACCTTTGTTGCAGACCGTTGCTGTACAGACAACAAACAGTGTAAAGCATGTCACCATCTATATTAACATTTACGATAATAAATCATGCATGCAATAACACCCACAAACTTTCAACCAATGTCCAGGCACAAGAATGTAGAAAGAAGCAAAAACGAGTGTGGAAAGACATACAACCATCACTTAGATTATGTAATGTTGCCTGAAATATCCAATTACATTTCATCATAAGCACAAAGAGACTTTATGGAGACAAATGCATTTGCAAATAACAAAGTCTAAGATCAAACCAAAGTAACTAAAACAGCTATAGCCTCATATTCAAATCTCCCTCCGTTTGTGAAATTTTCTGCTAGATCACATGGCAACCTCCCTTTTTAAAGGGCTTAAGAACTTTTTTTTTTGGGAGCTGAAAAGGCATGGCTGTATAAAAGCCACCCTTTGTTGCCTTTCCCAACTTTTTTCTTCAGTCTTGGATACTTTCTCTTTTATATTCTTCCACAGATATTATAAGATGCACCATATCAGGCATAAAACAATTGCAATGATTGGCTCATAGCCAGGTTGCACATAACGACTTCTAGCCTTGTTCTAATCATTGAACATCTTCAGATGCCATTCCATTCAAAGGATTTGTACACAGCCATACAAAATGCTATCATTGTTGCTACATGCTACATTTTTAACATAAATTGTACACTTTAGATTCAAACTAACATTTGTACCCACAGCAAATAAGCCTGAGACTTCCCTTTCAAGCTCCTGTTCTATTGCATACCTGAAGAAGTAACTCATATTTTGAGTTAAAAAGAAATACACTGAAAGCTCTATGCAGCATATTTCCGGATTGAATTTTTTCCCACAAGTGACCTGCAGATTTGTAGAAATGCAAAACAATGAATAAACCAAGCTTATTGATCCAAAGAAGAAAAAAACAACAGTTACATACACAGGATTCTACTAATTGTATATAACAGCAGTTTTTTAAGGAAAAAACATGTAACAGATGGCATGGGGTTGAGGGAGAAAATGACGGAGCAAACAAGTTTAAAAACCCATTTGGTACCCTAAAATACCATGGCGAGGAAAAGAAAATTTGTATCATTACAACATTTAGCTTCCGTTTCCTCTCTTCATAGTTTCAACTATTGTCTCTGTAATAGTAATCAAGGTCAATGCTTTGGAGAGAAATATATACAAGGCAATCTGAAGATACAGTGGTGTCTCATTAGAATTGCATTAGCAATATGAATATCATATGTTTGGTATTAATAGTTTTCCATTTAATCAGAGACTAAATTCAATTTAATAGCTGCACAATCATCTTTTAGGACAAATATAGTAAAGATGGTATAGTTTTGAGCATACTACGCAAACATTTTGAGCATATATTTGACACAATACTTATAAAAAAGACACAAAATGTCAAAATTACACTGGTTATTGAATACTTACTACATTATCAAACACTATAAAGCAAAGATTCACTAGCTCACAAATCGATCTAATCACTTCTTCAGAAATGCTGTAAATTCATTCACTTCCATTTCTTTTTGCTAAGATAATTTTTATTAATGACAAGTAAAAGAGAGAGGCATAATAGAAGTACTCCAGAGGTATAAAACAAAAGAAAACACCTAGTAATAGATTTCCTTGCATTTTCATCGACATCTAGTAAAATATAAAGTCATTTTCTTTCAGAAGCATCCCAGTTGACCTCCAGCCAAGGTTATCACAGGTTTGGATTTGCCGCAACATAGTATTTGGAAGTTCTAAATGGATAATAGAAGATTTGAATAGTGAAATACTTCGCTTCTTTGAAGCATTAAAGAGTCTTCTTCCCCACGACGGTATCCAAACTTGAGGAAAGAAGAAAAGATAAAATAGTAATCACTATATCAATTTAATTCGTAATCACATATTCTTTAAGAGAATTTAGTAAATTAAGTACACAACAAAACTATCACGGCATGAACCCTGAAACCCCAAAGTATATATAAATATAGAGGGAAGAAAGAAAATGCTCGCATGATATCAAATGGTGTAAATATTTAAAAACCTAAACGTTCCCCCCACCCCAACAATAAGGAAAGGAATGGATGAAAAGTACAATGAATACAAAGGAGGGGTAGCAGAAAAAAATTACTTACAATTGTATTTCGTATCATGACCAACAACACGATCATTCTCATCTACCAAGATGCATCTATAGAAAGTTGGAATATGACAACATCATCAGCTAAGCATGCACAAAAAAAATTGATGAATGATAAGAGCACACATGAAGCTTGAATATTTAAGAGAAGGGAAGAGGAAGGCAGCTCCAGTTGTGCTTAAAACTTCTTCATAAAATAATATTGAAAATGATAAGAAAGTTAACAAAAGACAAATCTGAGCAACAAATTACTATAAACCAACAGCGAAAAGCAAACTCGTACAATCAACAGTTCACTCTAGCGTAATAATTTTCATGCACAATTTATACTTTGTTATACACATCAATTTTTTACCCCATCCCATCTTACTTAGAAGCATTAACATAAATCACGTATATTGAATTCAACTATAGATCCTCAGTAGCAGCAAAAAACACAAAGAAACAATACTAGCAGGGTGATCATGCATGGTGTGTCATACTTTCTCCTTTTGCATTAGAGTCATAATGCACTCCAATCTATGTATTGGTTTATTATTTACAATAAAATCAACTAACATTCAGATAACCAACTAATGGAAGTAAAATGTGCATGCTAGTGAAGGGGAAAAAAACACAATTCCTCAATTGAGAAAAAAAATACAATTCCAAGACACCAAGAGACATTCATAATCTAGCTCTCCAGCTACAATATAGCACATAACCACTCCATCTAAGGAACAAATATTGTTTAAGTCGACACTGCCATAATAGCTTCACCACTGCCATACACACTGTCACTATGAAAACCTCTACCCAGGCTTACCACATTCCTTGGCACTCAGCCTGCTTTCTAAGCTCTTATCCTTTGACATGCCCTAATGCTGAGAGGCAGATTAAGAAAGTCAAAAACTGGGCAAGCCAATTTTGAACCTTACCAACACCATCTGGCCTATGTTCAGTTAGGGATACCAACAGAATTAGTTTTCAACATAATGTTCAGGATCCATCAGAAATGCTAATCTAAATCCAGAAAGGCCTTAGCCCAACAATACTTTTTTTATAAGTAGCCCAACAATACTGGCCAGCCTGTACAAGAAAAAGTATACACATAGCTCACCCAGTTTATGAATTCCCAAAACAAAGCTTTTAAAAAAATAGCTAAAAGTGGATTGTAATTTATGACATTAGTCTGAAACCCACAGCACAAAAAAAAAGGCTGAGATATTTTTTTAATCTATTTTAATTGAAACAGTAAGGACTAGAAATATGTAGCCATAAATCTCCATAATATGCATTGAACCTATACAATTGCATGAACATTTAACTACTATCATACAAAAGTCTCTCAGCCATGCAACAAAACCTTTGATAACAGTTGTTTCAATCAGTTTGTTGTAGTAATTTTTTATTCCTGTAATAAACCCAATTAAATTGAAACCATAAATCAAGTGCTAGAAAAAGTGAGATGAAAAGTAAAACTACCATGAGAAATCAGAGAAGTAAATTATCCTTGTATCTTTTTATTGAGCTAAAAATGAAAATAAATTTTGAATTGTGTATGTATTTATGTATAAGTACGGTGTGTATATGTGTGTGAGCATTCAATGTTTCGCTGTGCCAAGTTATGGATGATTTATGTATGCACATGTAATTATATGTGTGCGTCTGTATCCATGCGTGCAAGCGTATAAATAGACAGCAAATATGGAATGAATTAATTTTTGAACCGTAGGTAGAGAGAACAGAATTTCAATGAAAATGACAGGAATTGGTTCCAAGCATCCCCACAGCAACCGAAATTACGTTTGGTAGTCAGGAAAAATAAAACATAAATCTTAGCTAAAAACCCAAACTTAAAAACAAAAAACTCTTTCAGTCAGTTGACCCGCAATTCATCTTCTTTTCACTATCCCAAACAAACCGAGAAATTGAGTTCCATCTGTTCATTTCCTCAGAAACCAAGCAGACGACAACGTATTCAGCACAACAAAAAAGAATCAAATAAGAATGAAACTTAAAACTTAAACAAACAAACAAACAAAAAAGATCTCGTTGTCATCCCCTTTCCGCCATTTTCTGAGCAACCACAACAGAGCAAATCGAAGAAAAGCTAAGAGATATCAAATTGAGGCGTAAACAAGTAAAAAAAAAAAACGGAGAGAGAGAGAGAGAGAGGAATATACTCGTCCTCGAACATGAGGCGTCGCTGGACGGCGTCCATGCCAGCGTCAGGAGCGTCCCCCATGGCGATATTAAAAGTGAAGAGTAATCTTGAGGAGAGAAGAGAGAGGGTTGGGGAAAGGGGGAGGAGAGGAAGAGAGGATGAAAAGCTGAAGAGAAGAGAAAATGAAGCAAAATGACGAGAGGCGGAGTCTCTTATGGGCGTGGCAGTGGTACTAATAAGAATGTGTAGGAAGGAGTCGCAGACTTTTTGGGGGTTCTCTCTCTCTGTATGGGACAGTCCGCCTTCTTTGAATGCAATTTATTATTTCCCAAAACAAAAAATTGCAATTTATTATTATATTTTTATTTCTCCTGTTTTCGCCAACTATCGATTAGTGTCAGAGAATCTTGCGATGAAAATGTTACTCTCACCTAAGTTTGATTAGTCAAAATGAAAGCACCTTTTTTTTTTTTTTTTTTTTTTTTTTTTTTTTTTTTATATGATTGTAAGAAAAATTTGACTTTTAACTATTTCATTCACATAAATTTTTATATTAAAATAGTTATTTTTTTATTATATAATAATAAAATAATATAAAATAAATTTAATTTTAATTATTTACATCAAATCTCCACATTAGATTATATATTTATTCATTGTATAGTAATGAATAACTAATAATTTCAAAAATATTTAAACTTTTAATTATTAATTCATTTTATTTTATCATATTTTACTATTCTACCTATTATATATTAATTAATAATCATATTCTTATTAAATTAATATATCACTAACTCAAATTAATATATCAATTGTGATAAAATATGTGATAGAAAGAAAGAGAGAGATAAATAATTAATAAAATATGTATTTGATATAAGTACAGTAACCTTCAAATTTGAAAAAATTTTTGAAAGTCACTGTACCCAAATTCCAAATTTGGAAGTTGGCTAATCCAATATGAGTGCTCTTAAGTTATCCCAATTGAGTCAAATTTTGTGTTTTGTTTGAAAATTTAAAATATTATTATTATTTTAAGATTTGAAAAAATTAAATTGAAATTTAAAAAAAATTAAATTTTTTATTATATTTTATATAAAAATTTATAAAATATAAAATGATAAGATGAGATGAGATGAAAATTTTGTACCTCATCTCACAATCAAAATCTCAATGAGATGAGAATGAAAAAAAAAAAATTCTATATTTGCTCTTGATTTGGGGCTATCAAAAATTGTATTTGGAGGGGATTCATTGCATTGCATGTGATTCGGGCTATCAAAAAGGAAGAGGAAGGGTTGACTAGTGCAGGAATGGTGATACTTGACATGAGAAATGATAGAGTCACTCAAAAAGTGTACACCTATTTTGTATATAAATTTTTATTTTTATTTTTATTTATTTAATAATTAAGAAAGTGGTTTTTAATGATTTTGTGATTTTTTTTATATTTGAAAATGTTTAAATGGGTTTAAAAAATGTTTGAGAAAGATTAAAAAAAATAGAGTTTAAACTATTCAATTGAAAAAAGGTGTAGGAATTTCTGTGTCCCTAGCACCACTCATGTGACATTAAGCAAAAGCTCAAGCCAAATTATGTGCTACTATACTGATCAATAAAAAAGTTTTTTTCTCAAAATAAAAAAATAAAAAATAAAAAAAATCTCACTTTGTGTCTAGGGTTGTAAACGAGCCGAGCTCGAGCGAGCCTGGGTGTACGAGATCAACTCGTTCACTACTCGAGTCGAGCACTCGACTCAAGTCGAGCTCGGGCTCGACTCGTTTATCAGCCGGGCATATTATAGCATTCGAGCTCGGCTCATGTAGAAGGGAAGTAAGCTCGAGCTCGGCTCGAGCTCAATACTGTTAATGAGCAGAGCTCGGCTCGCTTATGACAAAATTTAAAGACTAAAATGTGTAATATAAAATTAAAATAAATGCATAAGTAAAATAACAAATTAAATACAAATTTACATCATAAAACCTTCAAGAGTATTATGGCTATGGACCTATAGTACATTAAATGACATTTTTAATTTTTACATCATAATGAAACTGGTGAATCAAAAAATATTTTACAAATTACAATAATAAATTATGAAATAAAATACATTAAACTTCAAAAAAAAAATGGGCTGTGAAATGAATGAAGTCCTCATTTGTTGATGAATGGAGCCAGAAATCTTGACATTATTGCCCTGCATACACTAATACACTAAAAAAATTAAGGTTATTTTTAATCCCTTGCTCAAGTACTATTAACTTAGTAATACTGTCAATGGATGTTTGACAGAAAATGTAAAACTTAATTTGCCTAACAAATCAATGGCATATCTCTAACAAGTTACACAATACAATTATACAAGCAATTTCATAAACAAATATGTGCATTAGGGATTCAGACTCATATTGAAATCTGAAATCACCATAACAAAGTCACAAAGTCAACAAGTTTCCAAAATCAGATAGAAAGATGTGCATCAGGGATTCAGCTAAGTTACCAACTGCAGTTACCAAATGCAATTATCATAGAACAGATCCAAAACAGCGACCCAGGCTCCCAGCAATAGGCATGACTCATATCAGCCAGACAACAAACTATTAGGTAGACAAGTTGACAACTTCAATAGGCATAAACTAATACAACAGGCAGTTACCAGCCAGCCAGCCATAGGCCCACAAGAACAATCGAATCTGCCAACCAGCAAGCAGCAGTATGCAATACTTAATAGGCATACACTAATACCACAGGTAATTACCAAATAAGTTACCAAAGAAGTTACAAGTTCACAACAAGTTACCAAAATTCAACAAAATTAGCTAAATAACCAAGACAGACAACTGCAGTTACCAAAAAAAGTTCACAACAAATTACCACAATTCAACAAAAATAACCAGAAAAAATAGCCAGACAACTTGTTCTTTTACCAAAACAAGTTCACAACAAGTTACCAAATTTCAACAAAATCAACCAGACAACTGCAGACTACACTTACCAAAATTCATCAAAATCACAATGATAGGAAAATACCAAACTTATACAAAATCTGAGTTCACAAAGGTAGAAGTCAGCAAGTTCCCAAATTTTAAGAAAATCACCATGACAACCTGCACACACTGATATAATAAAAAATATTAATATCATTTTTATTCCCTTGCATCATTACTCAAGTACTTTTAACTTAGTGATATTGTCAATGGATGTTTGCAATGCAAAATTGAATTTGTCATTTAAAGAAATTTAAGAAATCTGGATGGTGAGGAATTAGAACTTAGAATTTTAGAAATGACCTGAACTGTCATGACTCATATTAGCCCAAACAAAATCAGATAGAACCAAACTGTCCAAATATCAAATAGCAAATCATATAAATTAAACAATATAGACCAGATAAAACTAGAAAGCTGCCCAAATGCTCCATAGATTAAACATGGTAAAAAAATAGAATATGAGTCTGTATAGGCTTATGGCTATGGAAAGAGAATCTGAGTTTCTGATGAAACATCCTTCTATTGACAAGAAAAAAAAGGCATTAGTATTTTTGTAAATAAATTAATAATAGTAAGAATAAAATAATAAAATAGCAACAGGTAGTTAAAATAAATAGATTACACTTACATAATTTGTTGATGATTTTTTAAGCTTATATAATGCTCTAACCCAATCAGACTCACATAACAACATCTGGACAGTTTTAGTTAACAATGAAGCTCGATGAGGATCAATGACTCTGCCTCCTGTGCTGAATGTTGATTCTGAGCTAACTATGGTAACTGGTGTAGCCAATATATCTCGGGCCAATTTGGACAAAGTTCGAAACTTAAGTCTATTTGCTTTCCACCATTCCTAGGCATTGAAACTTGCATCTAAACCCTCTTCACAAATATATATATATATATATATATATATATTATCCTCTAAATAATTATCCAGTTCTGATTTACTAGACTGCACGGTATCAACACTTCTAACAAAAGATTTAAATAATGACTGGCCACTCTGCAAGTTTCTCCCAGCGCTTGTGGAACAACTAGATACGTTTATTCGAGCATTTTCCTGCTCTCTTCCTGCCTCAAGAGTCGAATTATATTCATGAACATACTCATTATATAACTCATGCTACACTTGAGAGATGTGATCAATATTCTTAAAAGCGTCCGGCTCTTGATAAATTAAAGGAAAACAAAATTGGATCAGGACCATTTTGAATCTAAAGTCTAACATCGCAGTGATTGTCATCAATAGATTACACTCCCCCCAATATTTGTCAAACTTAGCAGTCATTTTTCTTATCATTGATTTCATGTATTCATTCTCATATCTACTTTTCTTTCCTAAGATGTCATTCATTCTCCATACTTCAGAAATGAATAAGTTTGTTGTTGGGTAATCACTTCCAGATACAATATTGGTTAGTTCATTGAAAATAGCAAGTAGTTAGCAAACATTTTCAACTTGCCCCCATTTTTCAACAGTTGGAACCCATTCAAGACTACTATCTTTATCACAATATCTAGGAAAAACTTCTTTGAATTGAATTGCAGCATCCAACATTAAATATGTGTTGTTCCATCTTGTAGGCACATCTAAAATCAGTTTCTTTAAGGGCAATTGCAACTATTTTGTAATTTCACTAAACTATTTTAGTTTCAGTAGACTCTTGCCTTGGTGACTTGAACAGTTTCAGTAGACTCTTGCCTTAATGGCTCGATGTGTCTCCAAAGCAAGGCACCTCAAGAACATAAACACATAACAGATTGTAAAAGATTAATCAACCAATGAATGTTGAATATGACATAATTAAATAGTTGAAGCAAGAACCATATATGATAATTTTTAATCAACCAAAATAGGTTCAAGAAAGCATATTTAAAGACTTAAAGTAAGCACATAAACACAAAACAGATTGTAAAAGATTAATCAATCAAAACATGTTGAAAAAAGCAAGAATCATATATGATAATTTTTAATCAACCAAAACAGGTTCAAAAAAGCATATTTAAAGGCTTGAAGTAAGAACATAAACCAAGACATATTGAAGATGACATAATTAAATAGTTGAAGCAAGAACCATATATGATAATTTTTAGTCAACCAAAACAAGTTCAAGAAAGCATATTTAAAGACTTGAAGTAAGAACATAAACCAAGACATGTTAAAGATGGCATAATTAAATAGTTGTAGCAAGAACCATATATGATAATTTTTAATCAACCAAAACAAGTTCAAGAAAGCATAGACACAGGACATATTGGATAAACACATCACAAAACATAAACACATAAACACATAACAGAACAATTTATAAACAGATCAACACATAACAGAACATAAACACATCAATACAGAACATCATTTCATAAACACATAAACACAAAACATCAAATTTTATAAACACACAAACACAAAACAAAACAATTTATAAACAGATAAACATGTTAAAGAAAGTATGTTTACAAACTGTTTCAGCAGACATAAAGGATCAGGACCAAATCAAGGAAGAATAAGTATAACTCACTGTGTTGTGGACTGCAAGTTTTGCTTCAACTTTCAAGCACAAATTCGTAACTTGTAACTTCTTTCTTCAGAAGGCTTTTCCCTCAAAATTTTCAGTATGACAGATATATAACTCGAAACAGATAGTATAGTGCAAGTGCAATGTGCAAGCATCAGCAAGATCAAGATAGATTAAAGTGATAGACAGAAATCTGAGTCAATCACAGTCTCATATTCTCACAAAAGCATTCAAGCAAGCATATATCATAGATGTCGTGATTAAACATGTATTCGCCTATGGCAGGACAATATCACATTGTCACACCATTTCGGTGTACTAGGGTTTATAAATACAAACATGAATCATATGATTAGATCTACAATACTAGAATTTAGAAATAGTTAGGGGAGAACCAGAGGTTAAAAAATATGTTATACTTATAGAGATCCAACGACTAAGAATGGTTAAGGATGTAACTTTATGATTGAACGGTTCAGATTTACTAAGAACAATTAAGAATAGTTAAAAATAGTTAAGGATGTAACTTTATGATTGAACGGCTTAGATATACTTATAGAAATCCAACGACTAAGAATTAAGACTGTAAAATATGTTATAATGGTTATAAAACTATATATTTAATATTTATAATTTATACAATAATACATATATAAGTTTATAATATTTTCTAACATTATATAGATATATATTTTTTTATAACAACTTTATATTGCTTGATGGAACATTATAATTTATATTATTACAAGTTCATATTTTAATAAAAATAGATAAAAAATAATAATAATACTCCTCATAAAGATAACATTGTCTAACTTTATATATTTTGTCAAACATTATAATTTATTACTCATAATATAATATTATATTTATATTAATTAGTATAATATTATTAATACACTACTAATACTGATACACCACCATATGTATTACTAATACTAATATGACATGTTAATATTGTACATCATCATACATAGTAAGATATACTAATATCTTATAGACTTATACTAATACACCACCATCTTTCTTTCATATATTAATATTAGTATATTAACATATCAATATATCATACACGTAACACCACCATACATTAGCAATAGTATATGAATGTATCATCTTTCTAATATCGCTGGTCTTTCACGAACATTAATCGAGCCAGTCGAACTTTATACGAGTTTGTATCATTTAATAATCGAGTCTAATTCTATGTTTACGAACTACCTATTTAATATTCAATCTGAGTCGATTTTGAGTTTAATCGAGTCAAATTCGAGCTACCTGTCGAGTAGCCTGTTTATTTTACAGCCCTATATGTGTCTATTATCCCCCAACTTTAAAAAATGTGAACACAAGTATCCTTTAGTTATATGGAAAAAAATAATAATAACTAAGAATGCAAATATAAAAGGTGTAGAGGTAATAAAGCTACCGATTGGATTTTTTACTTAATAGTTAAAGAAGTGTTTTTAATGAATTTGTAATCTTTTTGAAAAAAAAATGTTTAAAGGAGTTTAAAGTAAATTTTTAAAAAATAAAAATAAAAATTTATACATTTGGCACCCACTCTCGATTGTAGCATAATCCTTCTTTAAAGGGAAAAATTATACTCATTATCCCTACACTACACACCATGCATTATTTTTTTTTTCTTGCCAAATGTGTGATGTATGGATGATGAGTAGACTAACTCAATTAGTTTAGTATGAATAAAATTAAAAAATAAAATAAACTAGAGTTTTGCTACTCATCATCCCCACACACCACATACCACACTTATTTTATTTTATTTATTTTTTGTTTTATTTTTCCTAAATTAATTGAGTTGTTTTACTCATCTTCCATACACTACACATTTGGTAAGAGAAAAAATAAAATTATATATGATATGCGGTGTGAGGATGATGAGTAAAAATTTCATTTTAAATAAATATTTATTGTTTTGTTTAATGAAGAGGTTTCTGACCATTTCAAATGGGTCCCATGAATAGGGGTGTAAAAAAAACTGAAAAATCGGTTCAATTGGATTAGACTGAATCGGTGGGTTTAGTCCTACTTACAAGCGGTCCGATGAGGTATTTGTTCTCAAGAACCAAAACCGGTGCAGTACCGATTTTTATATTTTAAAAACTAGTTTAAACCGAACCAGACCGATATATATATATATATAATTTTTTATCTTATATATAATATTTTTTATTATATTATATTTTGTTATATGTTAAATTGTTAATTCATATAACTGAAATTCTAATCTTATTATTCAAGTCTATTAATCTTATAACATAAAATTAAAATAACATGTGATATAATATAAAATTTTAGCCTTAAACATAAATATCAATATTAAATTATTAATAACAATACCTACCAAATCAATTTCGTCGGAGTTGAATCCTTACCCTTTTACAAATCTATAATAATCGTATTTTCAGATAATTTTAAAAAAATAAATATTTAATAAGCATGGTTTTGTTTCACATGTCAACCATTTCATATTATAGAATTGTAAAAATTATTGTAAAATAATGTGTCTCATTACTCCTATAACATTACTCTACCTTTATGAGTACTTACTATCATTTTATGTCTCGTTTGTATTCAAAATCTACCTCAATTAATTTCAATTCATCTCATCTCATCATTACAATTTTTTTAAATTCTCACACAAAATATAATAAACAATTTAACTTTTTCAAATCCTAAAATAATTTTCTCAAATTTCTGCACAAAATATAATAAATAATTTAACTTTTATTCTACTATTCACAAATCATCTCAACCCATCTCAACTCATATCTGAATCCAAATCACTCGTAACATCCTAATAAGCATTAAATAATGAAAAAAAATTATTGTTATTTTATTTATTTATCATTTATTTTATGTACATCAAAAGATATTGAATAATATCTCTCTTATTAAAAAGGTGTTAATAGTTTTTTGATAAAATCTATTTAATATTTTTCTATATTAAAATATTAAAGCATATTAAGTTTTGGTGTTAAAGAGGGAAAACCCATATTTATAACCCATAATTTTTATTAATGACTATTAAATTGTGTCCCTAAACTAATAGATATATTGACAATATTGTTTGTATCTTAAATCATGTTTATAACGTTGTATGTATTATACATTGCTATATATACATGAAAATCGGTTTGCAAACGGTCTAGTGCGGTATTGGCTCTTAAGAACCCAAACCGGTGCAATACCGATTCTTATATTTTAAAAATTAGTTTAAATCGAACCAGACTGATATATATTTATAATTTTTTTATATTACATTATTATATTATATGTTAAATTGTTAATTCATATAACATAAAATTCTAATATTATTATTCAAGTCTATTAATCTTATAATATAAAATTAATATAACTAAAAAAAAATGACGGTACCCCAAGTTTATTGATAACCCTTACTTTTGACGAAGGAAAACCATAATTACAACCGGACACTTGTGTAATACTCGAATCCTACTACGTAGGTCCTTACGTCATCTATTAATATTTTAAGTTAAATATTTTGAAATAAAGACTTTTATTATTTTATTGTTTATTATTTTATTTTAAGATGTGTGTGTTTTTATTTTTTTAAAGTGGGTTACTAAATAATTCAAGGGTGATTTTATGACCTTGCAATTTTTCCTTTCAATCCCTTTAATTTTATTTACCCAAGAAAGGGGTCCAAACTCTTTAATCTCCACCATCCAACTCATAGGACAAGTTGAGTTGAAATTTATTGACTTTTCTACTCTCTTGCCGAAGCTTCCTCAAGAAGCTAATCAGATATTTTTCTCTTTTCACTAGTCGGCTTCTTCTACAAGCTGCCTAGACTCTTCTTTCTTCTCCTACACGCTGGTTCCAAGGGACAAGAGAAACAAAAACCTCTCCTTCTCCTTTACACCACCGACGGTCTCCAAGGCAAAAACCAACAAGCACCTTCTTCATTTCCTCTTTCACCCGTTGACCTTAAGGCACTTGAAGGAGAGAAAAACTCCTCAAGCTTTCCTCGCACAAAGAAACCATTCGGGTTCTCCCAACCCGTGTGATCTTCCTTCTTCTCCTCAAGCCGATCTCTCTCATTTCGTAAGCTTAAGATTTCCACCGTAAGCCTTCAAGAAAAATCGACCTGGTAAGTGAATTCTATGGCTCTAATCTCTAGTTGAAGCCTTGGATTTATGGGTTTAACCTAGGGTTTCTTTTTGAAATTTTCTGCCATGTATCAGCTTTGGGTCTTTCGGATTCCCTCTTTTTGCTTATCTGCTGTGTTCTGTGGCTTGAAAAGGGGATCAAAACAGGTGATGTTCCTACCGTAATATTTTTCTTGCATTGAGATTTTGCTAAGCAATTTGTGTCTTGTGATTTGGGAGTTTCAAATTTTGGTTTCAGTTGTGTGTGTGAGTGTTTTGTTTTATGGTTCCAGCCTTGTGTGTGTGCGCTCTGTTTTGAGGTTGTTTTGCTATGGGTCATGTTCTGTTTTGGTGTAACTCCATGTTTAACTGGGTTAGTCACAAGTGATGACAAATTGGTTGTGGTGTATACATGAATATGAAGAAAACGTGTGTTGGTTACTCTGTTTTGGGTGTTTTGCCATGTGTCTCCTATTATTTGAAATGGTATATTTCCTAAGTTAACTTTGTTAGCCTCAAGTGTTGATTAATTGGTATGTTAATGTATAGATATATGTATGTGGACAAGAAGCCGTGTGTGTGTGTGTAGGTTCTGTTTTAGTGTCCTACCGTGTGTTGCACAAAGCAAACTTGTAGTCCACCCTTTTGTTTTATCAAGTTTAAGCCATGTTTTAACCTTGTTAAAGTCATATATTTATGTGTTAAATTAATGGAGTTAAAGTTTATAGTTTAAACATGTTTCCCTAAGGTTTATGGCCTAAGTAAGCTACCAAGACTTTCAAATTAAATTAGTACGCTTATTTTAGGAATTCGTAAATTACCAAGAGTTGTATCTCTTTATTGGGACTGTTTTCAGAATATGTATACATATATAAGGCTTTCTTGAGTTTTTACCACTCTTATATTGTTTAATTGTATAGATAAGATTTTAGTTAAGTGAAGGATGTTTGAGCCATGAAAATACTAGGACTTGCTAGCTGCCCATGCCTTGTAAAATTCTGAAATTATGTTCCATCATGGAAGCCTAAACCAGCCTTTTACCCCTTTTGCTCAACCTCACTCCTTGGCTAACCAAAGATAAACCTTAGTAGGAAGAACCCTTGAAGAACAAGTGACAAAAAACCAACCTCTTGCAAGCATTGTCTTTTATTAGATTTATTTCCATATGAGGTTGCAAAGCTGTCAAAATACTCCCTTCGACGAAAATTCCAGATTTTGCAATAAATTCTTATTCCTTTCCCTTTTCAAATAAATCCCTGTCATCCATACATTTTAACTTATGACTCCTACCCATCTATAGAAAATAATAGCCTTTAAAGAGGGACAACAAGCAAGTTTTATATTTTTATGGGTTTCTTAAATGTCGAAATGAGGATACTAAGAGTTGACTTAGTGCCATGTATGTAGCTAAATGGGTTAAGGAAGGTACTTAGCGCGTAAGAGTGTCGGATAGTAAGGCTTAACGTGGAATGAATTTTAATGTGTTCATTTCATTTCATTGAATAGGAGTGTATTTCAAGATTCAAGGAACCTATTTGTAAAGCATCGAGATAAGTAGCTATGACCATGCTCCTTACACACAAAACACTCTTATGAAAAAGTCTCTCTCTTTCTCCCCTTCCAAATGTTTCTCTTATGAAAGAATAGATGCATGTATAGTATGTATAAGACTTTCTTGATAGCCCCTGTTAAGTACCCTATTAATTATCATTGTGTGTATGTAAGGTAATGCATTATGAGATTTTATGCATGCTCTCTTAAATAATTATGCCTTACCTATATGTAGCATGACATGAAACATTCTTTTAAAAGAAACGCATATGCATTGGCACTAAATGAAGATAATGAAAACGTCGATTTTCTAAAGAAAGAAAAGGAAATGAATGAAAGCATGAATGTATGAATATACGTAACGGCCACATGTATGAAAAGGGTACCAAATGAATGGGCAGATTGCAATACCGAGTAAGTAGTACTGGTAGTGCACCCAGTGCTACCCCCTATGAAAAGGGATTCCCAACCTGCGGCCGCAAGCAGGATTCGGGTCCAAGAGACCGCTAACCCCAACACACGGGGCGTAATAGTGTGTACTGGCCCAAGAAAGTGAAATGTAAAGTAAAATCATTTCTAAGAAATGTTATGCATGAAAGCAAGTAATGTTTATGCATGAAAGCAAATAAATGTTTATGCATGGAAGTATAGTCATTCCTTAATTGTTTATGCATGAAAGTAAGGTTATGTCATAGAAATATTACGCATGAAAGTATAGTTATTCCTTAAACTGTTTATGCATGAAAGCCTTGTCAAGAACTTGCAATTGTCTATGTATGCATGTTTTCAAAAGAAAGATTATGTGATTAATAAGTTAACGGCATGGTGTACTGCTTACTGAGTATTAGATTCACTTTGTGTTTATGTTTTAAACGTCTAGGTATGAACGATGAGGCTGGGGAGCTAGGCACTACTGAGGAGGGAGGGGCTGAAGCTTAGAATTCCCTGTCGGTTCAATTTTAATGATAATGGTTATGTCTTTATGTTTCTATGATGGGTCCCATGTTGGGACGTTTTGTTGGTTTGACTTTAATACAATATGTCCTTGGGTATGATGTAAGTACTATGGTGGGGTGATGGTAATGATGTAACTTCTATAGTGGGGTGACGGTAACCCCACTATAGAAGGTTAAATGCCTTTTTGTATGTGTTATGAGGACGGAGTCCCCTTTTTATTGGAACTAGTGATGTTTTAAATAAATGAATGATGGACTCGGAGAGTCCTTTGGGTAATATGTTGAACAGATTGTTTATCAGGTGCTTGCTTTTAAATTAGGAATGCAGTGTACATGCATGACATGTTCACGCTTATCCCTTTTACCCTCGTAGAAAAAAAAAAATACATACTAATATTAATAAGGAAAGAACAGGTCTCAAGTTGCAATCCCGTCCTAGTAATAGAACGGGGTTGTGACAACCTGAGGCTACAAATAAGCATAAAATTGATATAACATGTGACATAACATAAAATTTTAAACTTAAACATAAACATTAATATTAAATTATTAATATAAATTTACTTTTGATATATATATATATATATATATCAATGATAAATATATTTTTGGCATAATAAATTATAATATATATTTTTTTGTAAATACGTTTTTATACATTTGATCATAGATACTCATATAAAAAAAAAAATTCTAGAACTCATCTAGACAATAGTTAAATTCAATACTATACTAGTATGCGTTAATTATTATAAAATAATATAATTATACTATAATATAAATAGACTAATAGTTTAATATATGTAAACATCATATTATTACTAATATAAATAATCCGTAAAACAGAAAAGATCGGACTGGAATCAGAAAAATAGAAGTTTCAGTTTCGGTAGTGAATCAGTCCGATATCAATTTTTAAATTTTCAAAACCGGTGTATACTAATTCAATTCTAAAAAATATACAAAATTAGATCGAATCAGACCGATTACACCTCTACCATGACCAAAAACTCTACTAGGCCTCCCATGTTACTTGCACTGCCTGTTTATTATTATTTAAAAAATAAAAAATAAATTTTATGATTTTATAATAAATTATGCTCTTTTTTAATTTAAAAATAAAAAAAATAGAGTAACAAATTAACAATGTTCCCACCTACAGTTTTCAATTGATTGATTACGGAAGAAAAGTCTATATTAAATGTCAACCATTTCATATTTTAGAATTGTAAAAATTATTGTAAAATAATGCGTCACATTACCCCTATAACATTACTCTACCTTTATGAGTACTTACTGCCATTTTAGTAACACATCCTGATAAATGTCTCAAAAAAAAAAAAAAGTAGCATCCTGATAAGCATTAAATAATGAAAAAATTATTGTAATTTTATTTATTTATCATTTATTTCATGCACATCAAAAGATAATGAATAATATCTCTCTTATTAAAAAGGTGTTATTAGTTTTTTTAAAAAATCTATTTATAGATTTTATTTTTTACATACTTAACGCATCGCTTATGTGAAAATTTTCTACATCAACTATATTAAAGAATTATTGGTATTCTTCTTTTTCTTAAAGTTATAATGAGTCCTATCATAAGTGATGTTTAACATACAAACTTATATATAATAAAACTCTTTTAAATTCTAAGCAAAGAAGAGTGGAAATATTTTTTATTTCTCTAAGGAAAAAATTAGATAAATAATATTATAACTATTTTATAGCTCATAAAAGATAACTACTGGTCATCAAAATTGATTGACAGCAATAGCGGCAACTATTAAGGTTCTGTTTGGATAGTGAGATACGTTTAGGTATTCTATAAATAGTAATAAAAAAATAATAATAAATAATAATAAAATAATAAATACTAGTGAGATATTTGGAGTAATTAAACTAGGCCTAAACCTTTCTCCGCCTTTCAAGAAAAAAAAAATCTGAAAAATACACTTTTCCTTTTATTAAAGTAATAAAAATATAGAAATATTATTCTTAGACGCCTCTAAAAAATAATATAATCCTTTTCACTACCAAATCAATTTCGGCGGAGTTGAATCCTTACCCTTTTTACAAATCTATAATAATCGTATTTTCAGAAAATTTAAAAAAAAAAATATTTAGCTTTGATCTGCTAAAAATCCAAATCTAACACCAAGTCTTATAAAAATCAAAATTTTCTCAAAAACTTAAAACTAGTTTCTCTTATAAGCATGGTTTTTTTTTTCACATTTTCCCTTGAAGTCTATTTAATATTTTTCTATATTAAAATATTAAAGCATATTAAGTTTTCGTATTAAAGAGGGAAAACCCATATTTATAACCCATAATATTTTATTAATGACTATTAAGTTGTGTCCCTAAACTAATAGATATATTGACAATATTGTTAGTATCTTAAATCATGTTTATAACGTTGTATATATGTATTATACATTGCTATATATACATGAGAATATATGTTCGATCCCCAAAAATAAATAAATTTCTAAATCATCCACTCTAGCTAGGTATTCTCATAATTTGAATATCCGAGTATTCCAATCCTATTGCAAAAAATCGCATCATTAAAACTAGTACTTATGAAATCTTAATTTTTAAGAACATGACTTGATTTTATAGAAAAGTACCACGTATCTGTATTATAGAATGGATCGTGTACTTAGAACTCACGCCAAATGACAAATATGTTTTTATTGAATTGCATAAATATTCTTTTTTATTTTGCTCTTGCCAATTTTTTATTTTCTTTAGTCGAAAAATAAGTTAGATAAGTCATTTCTCATTTAAGGAAAAAAAAAAAGAAAAAAAAATTAATTCTGTTATGAACCTGACTGTGACGATGTTGTTTGTGGATGACTGAAATGGCATAACCTTACAGTTTATTAAACGATGTAGTTAGAGGGTGTCATGTAGTTAGAGGGTCATTTTAATCTTTTACATTCTAGTTTGTTACGGGGGTGAGAAACGGGTATTTAGTGGAAAAAAGAAAGGCGGAGAATCCTTCGAAAATCTTGTATGAAATTTGCATGAATTCTAGAGGTTAGGGTTCCTCGAAAACCCATATCATTTACAGTATTATTTTAGTAATATTCAGTCATTTCATTCTACATTTCATCATCTTCTTTCTTCCATATTCAGTACTGTTACAATTAGATCATTCATAACAATTAGGTCAAAAAAAAAAATGATTGACATTGCTAACTAGTTTTTTTCCTCAAGAAATATCTAATAAAATTGTCTTGTAAATGGTCATTGACCTTTATATATAGTAGCCCTGACTTCATGTGCCACCAACTTCAAATATATATGAAATATTAATAAAACTGCATGCATGCGTGTCACTTTCACATTAAAAAGAACTTCTGTCAAATATGAACAGAACTAAGAAGTCAAATATGCTGCATGCACATTGTATCCTAATATTGAAAATTTCGGTGCTGACTTTTATGTTCAAGTCGGCACTTCATTATTATCTTTGGACTCAAATTCTCTTAAAAAATTAATTTACTGATCTCTCCAAATTTCATGAAATTATAAGTATTTTATTTTTATATATAGTTAAAAAAAAAGGGTTATTTTTCTAAGAAAAAATGGTTTGCTGAATATGTAATCATATTGAAAATTTTGAGATTCATTTTGAAAAATACAAAATATATATATATATATATTTGAGGATATATTTCTAACATCTCAAAAATCTCATGGCCATAAATCAATTTGTTTTTCACAATCCAATAGTTTCTATGGATTGAAGTGTTTGGCACCTCTAAATTTACTGCATCTCTAACACTGCATTTAAATGTTAAGTTGAGTTGAGTTCTTTATGAATAATAATGAGTTAAGTTGGTGGAGTGAGTTTTGTGGGGTCCACCTAAGATAAGTTTATATATATATATATATATATATATATTTATAAAAGGGATCACATTTCATTCATAAAAGAGAACATACAAATTTGACTTAAAAAAGTCAGTTACATACGTTAATAGCTCCCCAGCACACTTCCGTGGCTGACATGGTCTAGTCCAGATGACAGATCTCTAAAGACCTAAGTCTAAAGAATTCGTCGTACACAACTCTGTCCCCGACAGAGTAAAAGTAACCAAATGACAAAACCCATATCCCGACTACGCGGAGTAGGGTGCACCAACCCTATACACCACTTAAGCGGAGAGGGGACATCACACCGTTCGGACCAAAGTCCGAAGGGACAACATTTTTGGATTTTTTATTTTTTCAGAAAAACAAAAACAGGACATGAAATAAAATACAATGGAAAACCACTATAACAACAAAAAGTACAATGCTCCACACAGCTGTGGTGGTGCGCGCAGTACACGCACATCCTTGGGAGAAACTATCGACCGATCTTGGAGGTTTCGGACTCACAGACCCCAGTGGTGTTGCGCTTGACGACGGCAGAGGGCCTCTTGACGTCGCAAGAGATCCACTCGCCGAACGTCTCCGATATCTTTTGGCCGCGCATGCGAGCAACTCGCCGCTCCGATTGGCGCCGCCTTCGAAATTCTTGAAGATCGGCGACTGGGCAACGCCATGGAGAGGCGCGTGCTGATCTATAATCACCGGACATCCAAGATCCACGATTCTCCCTTATTTAGCCTGCAAACACAACAAATACAAAAAAACAGAACACTACGTTCGAGGGGACGGTGGGGGAGGGAGGGAGGGGGAAGGAGCCGAAGCTCCCACTCCCTCGAGACAGAACTGTAATGAGGGTTTAGAGGGAGATGGATTCAAGAGAGAGATGGGTTTTTTTTTTTCTGCTCTCCCTAGTCTTTTAATATTGAGTTAAAATGTATTTTGATGTTAAGATGAGTTTAGATGTATTTATGAAAAATTAAAAAAGGTTGTGAGTCTCGTGTGTAAAGAATTGTTGAATTGAAAAAAGTTATAGGTCCCACGTGTAAAGAGGTTTTGAGTTGATATGAGTTTAATAATTTGAGAATTGAGCGTTGGAAGTTAGACTCAGTTTAAAATTAGACTGAACTGAATTGATTTCAGCTGAGTCTATCAACCAAATGGGGCCTAAATGTAATGTACTGTATCATTAAGCTCTATGATGCAGATGAATGACTCTAACATTGATTCCTTATTAGATGGGACTAAAATTTACAATGCTTTCAAGGAATTTTGATGGCAATATTACTAATCTCTCTCTCTAAACTTTGTTCTTGGTTTATGCTTTTCTTAGATAATTACACATGGTGTCAGAGTCGACCTAATAAGTAATGGGAAATGCTAGGTAAATGCACTTTAGCACACCCATCCCGCGGACGAAGCACACATGGCGTCAACTTTAGCTTTTTTATATTAAAAAAAATGCAAAAGAAGAAGAACTTGGTATCGGGAAGAAAGAGTTAGGAAGAATGACCAGGAACACCGCACACTTTTATTACATTGGCAAACCGGAAGAAAAAACCATAAACTGGATCTACCCCTATTCTCTTCCCATTGCCCCCCTCCCTTCTCATTCTTCAATGGCTGGTTGTCCTTTGCTGGTAATCCGTGAAGTCGAATCTACAGTTTTGAAAAATAAATAAATAAAAAAAGGCAAAAGAACATATGGGTTTTGGAAAAAAAAATTTGAATCTAGTAAATCTTGAGAAAGGTGAAGCTGAATCTCCTGTTTTGGAAAAAAATTAAAATGGGGTGTAAGTTAATCTTACAAGTTCTCAGCTTAGAATCTCAGGTATATAGTTCAAGTTTTGTTTTGTTCGCTTTCAAGTATTAGTAAGTTATTGCTGTAAAGATCATTTCAGTTTCTATAATTTCTACATGTGTGAGCATCTTGTTGCCTGAACTTAATATTTAGATGATATTTTTACAAAAGCATTCATGGTTCTAGAATCTAAATTTTGTTGTCGCTGGAGACCCAGATCGAAAAACCAATGAATCAACACTTAAACAAAGCATTTCATAGAGAGAGAGAGATATATATATATATATATATATATTTGGGCATTTTTTTTGTTTTTGCGGGGGAGATTTTGCAGGAGCTTCGTCTTCCTCTTTAATGGAGAGATTTTGTTGGAGAAATTTGTGGTTTTGACTGGAGCTTCGTCTTCCTCTTTAATGGGGAAGAAAATGAGTTTCTGGTTCACAACATCTAAGAGGAGGGAGGGGAAAATGGGGAAGAAGAAAAGGGTGAACAGGAACTCTCATTAATGATTAAATCCAGCCCCATTCCACGTCATTGTGGGTGCGCATGGGTGTGCGATTGCGCCTTCAATAAGAATGGTCGATTAAGGTTGAGTCCCACATTAATTCTTTACTAGGCAGGAGTACGTTATGTAATGATTTTAAGGAATTGGAATTAATGTAACATTGACTTATCATTTTGGCTTAAAATTTGTTACACTAAACTACCAGTATTTTTAAGTAAAAAGCAAATCAATTTTTCTTTTTATTTAAAAGAATTTGATTTTGTTTTTATTAGCTAATTTTTCCAATTTTCCAATAAAATGAAAATAACACAAATATATGAGAGATTAGTGTCACTCTTATGTATAGTCCATTGACCAGGCCATCCCTATCTCACAACTTGGCCAAAGATATTCTCATACAGTCTATGTTTAGAGCACTGTCATTGGACTAGTCAAATGCCAGATAAATCCAAAATATAGCTAAGTTTTATATAAATGATCTACATTGGACTAACTAAAAATCTTTAGCTTAAACTTTGAGTTACAGTAACTCTAAAGGAATTTTCAAAGTTGGAGAGTCACTATTCACCCATCAAACCCATATTTTATTCACAGATAATCAACAATGCTTTATTAAATTCTTTTTAAAACTTTCATTAGTAAACAAGACTATATTATGTCCAGATTTTTCAAGATATATTTTTTATAAACATGGCTATATTATGTTGAATAATTTGGTCGATATAAAAAATAGTTAGAAAATTATAATTTTAAGTAAAAATTAAATTATTAATTAATATATGGAGTGTATTTATAAAATATAAAAAAATTATTATTAAAATACATAATATTATATTATTATTTTGACTTTAGGATGGATAGTCCAATGTGGATTAATATCTTCAATGGCTTTGGTTTTAGCCAAAACCTAAACTTTTGGTCAAATTTTGTACTTGGCAGTGATTAGACTATTACCAATGCTCTTAGAATGCATATTGGTACTCCAAGTGATAGCTTAGAGCTTTGACTCTTGGAATGGGCCAAAAAAAAAAAAAAAGTATTTTGTTTTTATTATTCTTTTTCTTTTTTTTTTAAATAATCATAATTCATTAATCATCAATGAGCAATACAAACTTTGTCACTCAAAATAGCAAACATAACCTCACTAGGTCCTCCCTCAACCCAGACTGGCTCAGAACTTAGCCATTTTGCCAACTGTGTAGCATCATGAGCTGCCTTATTGTCATTTCTCTTTGTAAACTCTAACTTCCATCCATGTGCCTTGATAAAATGAACTGAATGTCCTCAATCATTTGACCATTCCATGAACAATCTAAGTTTGCACCATGTATGCTATCAATCACCTGTTTAGCATCTCCTTCAAAAATCACATGATGAAATCCCAATTCATGGCACAGCTGCAAGCCCCGAAGCAATGCATAGCATTCTGCCTGGAACATAGAGTTAACATATTGTTTAGAAGCAGCTAATACCACCTCTGCATCACCCTTAGAATCTCTTAGAACAATACCAATTCCCATAAAACTGTCATCAAATGCAAAAGCAACATCAAAATTAAGGTCAAAGAAAGGTTCCTCAACTAGTTTCCATAAGGTTCTTCCAACTGTTTGCATCTGGACTCCATTCCCAGTGTTTTGTTCCTTTTGAAATTGGACAACCACCTTATAAACAGCAATATCATCCAATGCAGACTGATAGAGTGTAGCTAGAGTTTGGAATTTTTTATAAAACACCCATTTGTTCCTTCTGGTCCATAATTTATACATCACTGCAATAATTTGGTCTAGTTGTTGAGCTTCCAACCATTGAAACAGATCCCTCAACAGAAGCATAAAATTGTCATAAACTATATGCCACTTCCTCACAGGACTACCCATATTCACCCCATACATCCACTGCAGCTGGACAAGTCCAGAGGACATGCAGTACTTTCTCATCCTCTTGAATTCAAACTGGGCAAAGTTCCTTTGCAATAATCTTTTTTCTTGCCAAGCTTGTTTTTGTAGGTAAGATGTTATTGAGAGCCTTTCCACACAAATTGCTTCACCTTACCAGGAACTTGTAGCTGCCAAAGTTTTTTCCACTTCTCATCTCCAATAGCCTCATGAAAAGACTGCCCATTAAGCTCAGTATCCACAAAGTATGCACTTTTGACAGTAAAAATCCCTTTTGAGGACTTTACCCATATTAACTTATCATTAGCACCCCTGATGCTAATTGGTAAGCTGCAGATCGACTTAGCATCTTTTGGAGTAAAAACTGCCTCTATCAAGTCTGCTTTCCATAAATGATTCTCAATATCAAGCAAATCTGTCACTCTGCTTCCCGAGTCTATAATGTTTGGAGGTGTTTGCACCATATAAGTAGAGGGTCTAGGAATCCGCCTGTCATACCAAATTTGAATATTCTTCCCATTCCCTATCCTCCACACAGAACCTGCCCTTATTAAGTCTAGTGAGGACCAAATGCTTCTCCATATATGGGAAGGAAATGATCCAAGTTCTCACTGAAGTAAGGGGCAGTTGCTGTAATATTTGGGCTTATAAATCTGAACTACTAAAGAGGATGATTCATTTAAGAGTTTCCATAATTGCTTTGCTAGCAAGGCTTTGTTGAAACTGATTAAATTTCTAAACCCAAGACCACCCTTTTCTTTCACTTGTCCCATCTTCTCCCAACTCTGCCAATGCACACCCCTTTCTGATTTATTGTGATTCCACTAGAACTGAGCTAACATAGCTTCAATCTTCTTAATAGAATAGAAGGAAGTCTGAACACACTCATAGTATACACTAGGATAGCTTGCAGCACACTTAATAAGTATATCTTTCCCTACTGTAGATAGCAACATAGATTTCCAACTACAAATCCTTTTCTAAATCTTTTCTTTTAGACCTCGAAATGTATTATATTTGGACCTCCCAATGACAGTTTGTAAGCCCAAATACTTATTATAATTCCCACATGCCACTCCATTTGCATATTGAATGATAAATTCATTTGCTTTTGGTTGTGTGTTCTAGCTGAATAGTAAAGAAGTTTTCTGTTTGTTAAGAGATTGACCAGACGCCTCCTCATACTTCATCAATATTAATTCCACATTATGCCATTCCTCTTGCTTAGCTCTATAGAAAATTACACAATCATCAGCAAACAAGAGATGATTAATCCTTATGCCCCATCTTGAAGTTGCTATCCCTTGAATAGCTCACTGACTTTCAACTTGTTGAAAAAGAGAAGTCAGCCCTTCTGCACAAATAAGGAACAAATATGGAGACAATGGGTCCCCTTGGTGTAATCCTCTTGAAGGAAGAATAATTTCCCCTAGAATCCTATTACATTTGACTGAGTAACTCACTGTTTTGACACAAGACATTAATAAACCAATCCACATATCACCAAAACCTAGCTTGAGCAACATTGCCTCTAAGTAATTCCATTCAACTCTATCATATGCTTTAGCCATGTCTAATTTAATAGCCATACTGTCCACCTTACTTTTTTGTCTTGACTACATAGTATGTAGAATTTCATAGGCAACCATAATATTATCTGTGATAAGCCTACCAAGAATAAAAACACTTTGATTCCAGGAAATGACATTAGACAGCACCCTCTTCATTTTTTTGGCTAACACTTTAGAAATAAACTTGTACAAGACATTACATAGGCTAATAGGTCTAAACTCATTCATAGAGATAGGAGAATTAACCTTAGGAACCAAAGCAATATGAGTCTGATTAAGTCTTGTAGGCATAGTACCATTATTAGGGAATTCCAGCACAGTTTTACAAACATCAGTTCCAACAATCTTCTAATGATCTTGGTAAAACCCAGCATTAAAGTCATCGGGTCCAAGAACCTTGAAGGGTGACTCAAAGCAGTCTCTACTTCTTCATTTAGAAACTCCCTTTCCAAGCTTAGCCTCATGTCCTCTGAAATTCTTGATCAATATCCTCCCTTGAAGGCCTGTTTGACAAAAAAAATTTGTGAAAAATGTTGCCAAAATCCATGAGCAATATCACTGTGCTTAGTTAATAGCAAGTCATTTCCATCTCGAATCTATTTAATGGTATTTTTCTTCCTTCTTTGTTTAACACATGCATGGTAAAATTTTGTGTTTTTGTCCCCTTTCTCAAGCCAATGTTTCTTTGCTTGTTGCTTCCATTTTAAATCTTGTTGTTCCAATAAGAATTCAAGCTCTTTGTCCAGCTGTTTTTGAGCTTGCATACTGCTTGCCTTCTCATTCTCTTGTAACAATTTTATAGCTTCTGTCTTGTCCTTAATAGCCTTCGGTTTGTCCATATCCTTGTTCCTGCTCCACTTTTTGAGGCCTTTGCTACATAGTTTTAGTTTTGATTACACTATGCTCATCTGAGTCATCCCCCATATGCTTATGCCATTCTGACTCTACAATACTGCTGCAACCTTTTTCATTGGCTCCAGGTTAATTCATACTTGAAACTGCTAGGGATAACATTCTGTGACCTTCTTGTATCCATACAATTAAGCAAGAGTGGTCTATGATATGAGCATATAGCAATTAGAGTATCCACCTGATAATTATCAAAACAGTTCATCCATTTTTTATTGGCCAGTACTCTATCAAGCCTCTCCTTGGTAAATGAATCATCTTCATGTCGATTAGATCAAGTGAACTTTGCTCCTCTCCATCCCAAATCAAATAAAGAGCCTTTATGAAGAACCTGTCTAAATGAAAACATCTGGCTCTCAGGCCTTAATCTGCCTCCCACCTTTTCATCTTGTGTCAAGATTTCATTGAAATCTCCAATAACACACCACCCCAAGTCTGTAGGTTTAAAAGAAGTCAACAATTCAAAGTCATTCTTTCTGTGAGGAACCTCAGGATGTCCATAAAAATAGGTTAACTACTAGCAGGTCCCCCTTAGATCATCTTTAAAGGCATTAATATGTCTTTGGGAATAATTCAACAAGTCTACTTCAACAGTCTTCTTCCATAATAACATGAGACCCCCACTTTTGCCAATAGACTCCACCACAATACACCCTTCAAAATTAAGCTTCCTTGCAACCAATTGAGCTCGTTTATTACACAACCTGGTTTCCATAAGGAAAACCAACTCTGGAACTTTTGCCTTGATTAAAAGGCTAAGAGCATTGGCAATGGTCTAGTCATTGCCAAGTTTAAAGTTTGGCTAGAATCTTAATTTTTGGCTATAATATCAACTTTTGACTAGGTGAGTCCACATTGGACTAGCCATTATAAAGTTAAAATAATAATAATTTTTTATTTTTTATTTTTTTATTTTTATTTTGTAAATACAATTTATATATTTCTTATATCTTCATGCTTTGTAGAAATAATGTGTCTACTCTATCAATTAGTAGAAATAATGTACATGCCATGCATGTTTTACCATTCAAAGAGAGAGGGAAGTGATGAAATAATTAAATATTGCTTTCCATTTTGAATAGTAGCTAGCTATGTTTAGAGAGGACTTAAGATTTACTGTTCATCAAGTCTTAAGCTTTGGACTATTGGCTAGTCCAATGTGGAAGTTTTTTCTCACATCTAGCTAAAGTTTGGACTTGCATTAGCATTTGGTTAATCCATTGCCAATGCTATAAGGCTTTGAACTGTTAGAGGGTTCCCAAACCCCTGACAGTTCCAACTTATGATTTTTATGATGATTGGCGAGGCTGATAACCCACCTTCGCCAATTCCATTGAAATAGCCATCTTAGACTTCCTTTTTTTTTTTAACCACCAACCCAGTAGATAAGTCATCATCCTCATCCACCAATCTCTTTTAACCAGATAATGACTCCAAATAAAGAGATTTTTATTATGAGACCAAGCCCTCCTCTTCCATTTCAATGAACCTTTCTGATCATTTTGAATTTGTAACTTCCCTTTGTCCTTTGTTTGTTGTGGTAGTGAAACCAAAGGAGAGTTCATATTCGTTAAAACCTGTGGCAATAACTGAATCTTCTCACTGGGCCCTTCCACCTGTGTAGGCTTATGATGGTTTTCTGTTGGAGGCCCATCTCAGCCCAAACATTCACCTATATTCCCCCTTTTATTTGTAATGGTCAAATTGCAAATAGTCTCACTTGAAACTGGATTATCACTATCTTCACACTCGACTTCCCCAAACCACGCTCCTCTATCTTATCCCGATCCCCATATCCATAATCCATTCCTGATCCAATCTTCTAAACCAAACTTGAATTGCGTTAACCTCGCTAACACCGTAACTGCCACCTCCATCTGCAGCCTTTTGCAATTCTTTCGCTGGCATCGATGACTAACCACTGTGATCAGAACTTCCTACCAATGTTTTGAATACCATACCGGAAGTCGTACCGGTCAAGGCACTGGAACGAAATATTTCGGTACAGGTACCATTTCGGGATAGCTTTTCGGGATAATATTTCGGGATAGTCGATATATGAATAAATTATATATATAAATATATATAAAACTTATATTCCAAAATAATAGTCTATATATAAATAAATTATATATAAATACATATATATAAATTATAAATAATCTAGTCTGAATTGGGGGTTAAAAAATAAACTTGTAGTTTGAAAAAATGAAAAAAAAAAAAAACACAGGCCGAAATATCGGCCGGTACTAGCCGAAATTCAGGCCGATACGACCGGTACCAGCCGGTACAGCCGGTATTTTGGCCGGTACGGAACAGATATAGTACCTGTATCGGCCGGACGGCCGAAACGAAAAATTTCGGCCGTACCGGCCGGTACGGTACGAAATTTAAAACTATGCTTCCTACAGATCCCCTTCTTCACCACATGAGGCTTGTTTTCCCTTCCATCCACACTATCATAACTTGACACATAAGAAGGCTTCCTTCTAAAACTGGCCTCAGCACGAAGCCATGCACCAAACTGCATGACTAAGCATAGCTTTGGTAAATTCTCATACTGAAAGTGCACCCATATTTTCCTACCAGAAGAATTAATGAATTGCCCCCGTGCAATGGGCTTCTGTAAAGGTAACTCAATCTTGACCTCTAAGTATTTGCCCCATCCTACTCCATCTTCTGCCGTATCTACATCAATGACTTTGCTAACAGATGATCCAATTAACAACCCATAATCCCTCGTCATCATACCAAGTGGTAGATTGTGAATCTGAACCCAAAATACTTCAGATTCAAGCACAATATGTGAAGGTAGCATAACACTATCAAACTGTCGTAGTGTAAACAATGCATTGTCAAAGAGCCACAGTCGTCCCTCTAAAATTCTCTCTTTATCTGCATGGGTTGCTAAGGTCATCACAAAGGTATTTCAAGCAACTTCCTGAAACTCTGCCTTTTTGTTGATCCTCCATATTTTCTCCATAGCATTCGCCACCACCTATTTCCCTACTGCATGATCTAAGCAGACTTCACCAATTAGACTCCTCTGCCCTTTAAGTCTTACATCTTCATCATCCCCTAATGGGAACTCCAATACAACCTCCTCCTCCGTAGGCAAACAAAGATGTTTCCACCTTTGTTTAAGCTCTTCTCACTGAAACCTCTCTCACAAAGAAAACTCACAACTCCTCCTTTGAAATCGCTTGGGACCCAGTAGACTCAAAGATGAGACTTTTTTAATATTCAATTATTAAGATGGTGGATAAAGCACTCAATCCACATCACTTAAATGGTAAAATATGTTTGTAAGATTTAAAATTTATATTTTAAATCAAATTATGTCCCACAAGGTATTGAAGCGAATAACAGTAGTCTTACATATTAACATAAACTCTTACCTACAATCACATTTCTAACTAACAGTCCAAAACACATGTTATTAATAATAAGTAACTTTTCAACCAATACGAAAAGTAGAAAGCGTCAAGAAGATGAATATAAATTGTTAAAATTGATCATTTTTATTTTTTTTATAAGATTGGATTACATTAAGGTCAATGAGAGACGGATGGCGTAGATGTTAAGCTGTTAAGAGGCATAGAGATTCACGCCCACCAACCTCGAGTGGGCTTTTTGGCCTTAACTCAAAAGTCTTCAATATCCACTAAGTCACGTATGAAACACATTAGATGCTAGTAAAACGAAGTCTAGTATGGTGACCCTTTAATTGCATCTTCATTGGGTGGCTTTCATGTACATGCTAGTCCGCACTTGTGCAATGCATTATTTTTTATTTTTTTTTTATTTTAGTTTGGGTAATGTTATATACAGTTGTAAAGTACGTAAACCTCACGTAATCGTTTAAAAAAAGAATAAGCTCTATTATTAAAAAATTATTATTATTATTACTTTTCTTTTTATGTGGATCTACTATTTATTCACTTTTTAAAAAAATTATATTGTATTTATACATTCCATAACTGTAAATATCATTTCTATTTTAATTTTAACTTGATTGTCGAGTTTTCCAAATATGGTATTTTCGAAGAGAAGTTTGGTTATGTCTCTTTTTCTAAAGTTGTTTTTTATCTTAAATTTTCTCATTATCAGTCACGTTTGTTGAATTGTCATATTTTTTCTGTCAACTGCGTAAAATTGTATCAAGATATTCATGTTTTATCATCGAAGAAAATAATATAAGTGGGCATTCCTGTTTGTTTAAGAGTAGTTGTTTTGAAAAAAAAAAAAAAAAAGAGTTTAATAAAGTTGCACATATTCTTACATATAGACAGACTCGATTTACTATCATCTTCATATCATGTCATTCGCTCCTATTTACCTATCAACTCGTCATGTTCTTGGCTCTTCTTTCATCATTATCGCTCTCCAATTTCATGGAATGCTGCTCACCACAAAAGTTACCTACTCCTTGACATCTTCAAATTTCGCACTCCAAAATCCAATCATCATACGTATAAGAATTTATCTCCGGAAGAGGTTTGAAAAATGAGATAGAAATTAGAAACACGTGAATAACAGTAAAATAATTTAAATTTTAAATATTTTATTAGATTTTGAATAATGAGATAAAAAAATTGAATAAAATATTATAAAATTAAAATATTATTGTTTAGTATTATTTGTGTATTAGAATTTTTTTTTAAATGAATTATTTTTTATATTTTATTTAGAAGTTTGAGTGATATTTAAAAATAAAATGAGATGAGAGATAAGACATCTCTATTTCCAAATAACCCCTAAATGATAAATGTTTAACTCAAGAATAGATGATGAACAATCCTCACACGACCATTTTCTCTCAAAATCAAAAGAGTATAGTCAGATACAGAGTAATGGGTCAAAACTAATCCTTGAACCCGAGTTTCAACTTGGGTTATTTTCCTATTTTGCCCCTTTGGTGGGCCCTCCAAATCTTTCCCCATTCACCTCATCCAAAACCCAACACCCAACACCCCCCCGCCCAGCGCAATATTCTCAGTTTTCGTTGGCGGGCTCTCGTTCCCTGTTTCTCAACTAGAGATAGTTCTCTTAGGTTATATTTGGGCCATGGGCCGGTAATTTCCTGCTTAAGGGCCTCAGCCCACCATAAGGGATCATCTAAAATGGAATTGTTGGTTGGTGATGTTATACCTACACTAATGGTGATCGAAGAAGCATGGAGCATAAGGTGCAGAAAACATTGTCCTCTGACCATTTTATAAACTGTTTGGAACAAGAGCGAAGTGTAAGATTTTCAAACTCCTACTCATATTTAAGATAATGAAAGGATGAAGGGAGAGATAAACGGTTAATTTAAAATAACTCTCATAATTTCAGTTGAGAATATAGCATGTCAATATGTCTTAAACCTCTACTTTATAGCCAGTGTGAATGTTGTTGAAGTTAATTCCGAGCATTGGAAGAAAATAAACCTTGCTCGGGATAATTGAGCAAGGCCATTCAGACCACATTGCAATAAAATAGCTCTTGTTCGGGGTCACCCATCAAGACAAGTCTGACTGACACATCACCAAACAAGATTAGTCTAATCGAAATACTGCTTTGTTACGCTATTTTCAGCAAGGCATACGTACCTTGTACGTAGAATCTTTACTAGTAGTTTATATATACACTTATAATGATTATATTCATAGTGACTCAAACACAATGCATAATATTAGGAACATGAATTCCAGTTATCTTTTTAAATACTTAAATAGTTTCAATATTTGAGTTTATTTAAGCTCAACTTTGTACAGGTGTATCAATTAATTATCGATTATAATGTTGCATTCATGATAGGATCATTTAATATATATCATAATCGAATTTGATTGAGTTGATTTCAAAGAACTTGTTTAGTAGTTTTATTTATTTACTATCGTACTCAATAATTAATTAGAATAAATTTAAACGAAAACACTTAACACAACTTCACATATATTTGAAAGTTATAGCCTTATCACAAGAAGAATTAGGTAAGGTCCAGTGACCTCCTAGCCCGCGACGTCAAGATCGTCGATTTGAAGTCTCGCTTGGATGACGTCGCCCAGCGTTCTAGGGAGATCCTATCCTGAATCGCAAAGGCCAACGCTATCCGAGATGCGGCCTGGTCTTACGGCTATCAAGAGGGTCTCAAACAGATACACAAACACTTGTTGTAGAACCCCGGGCTGGACCTACACGCTCTGTCCTTGGCCTCCCTTCCCTCGAACGTCCAGGCGCAAACTTACGTCAAAAACTTCGGGAAGCCAGGATATCCTTCGTACCCCCTAAGTGCTCCTCTGCCTCCTCCTCCAAAGTGATGGGCTCAAGCCTTTTTGGTTTTTGTAGGACTTTTGTATAACACTTCTTTTGTTTCTGTTTCTGTAAAGTTTGCACATTGTTGATGAATGAAATGAAAATATGTTTCTTGCAACTGCTTGTGTCTTACTTATTGCCCTATGAATTTAAGGCGAATCTCGAGGCTCAGCCCCGCATTGGAATCTGATGCCCAGCCTTGACAAGGTCTTGATGGTGAGTCTAGGGACTCGGCTTTGTTGGACGGGGGGTCGGAAAGTCTAGGGGTTTGGCCTTACCCCACAGGCAGTGATATGAACCCGCAGGAATAGAAAATCCTTTGAACCCACAATCAATTTGAAAACTCATCCAAGAAAGTCAAAATCAAGTCAATGGATGGAGAATCTAAACCTGAAGAGAATTCGTTTCAAGAACCTAGATCATATTAAAATCTAGACCCGTTGAAGAACCCGTCTCAAGAACCCAAATTACAAGGAGGAACGTCACAAAGGTTGTGATTTACTTTTGATAAGTTCAAAAGTTTAATCAAGAACAAGAGGAGATAAACTCAACTCACAATAAATAAATTTATCAAATTTCATAAAACTAATTAAAATGAGACTACAAAGAGTATTTAAAGTAAAACCTAATCAAACCCTAACCAAAATAAATCTCAACCTTCCAAAAATGCCCCTGAGTGAGTAGTGCCGCATCTACAGTGCGGCTACAGTACTCGCTACAGTAAAACCCTAACCCTAGTTCAATAAAATAATAATTTTTCCAACATGCCCTTGCATAGCCCCCCCTAAAGACATTCCCATGATAAACCAATTTTTCTAAACTAATAAAATAAGTCATTTAAATGAATTAAACAAGTTGAAAGCCTTCAAGTGCCCAAAGCTTTTAAGTCATGTTGTTGCCTTCTTCTATAGCTTATTAAATAAACCAAACTGGATTTTCATCTTTCAAGCCCATCTTGAATGTTGGGCTCTTGCTAAACTAGTCCCAAGTGGATTGCATCAATCCTTGCATCGCCTCCTTGATCTTCTTGGCTCTTGACCTTGGAATTGGCCTATCCGGAACTTGCAAAGGATCTTTAAGACTAGGCCCATGTTGGTGCCCATCATTTCCCCTCTCTTCAAAAGGATTCGATCTCGAATCTCCACCTAGATCAAAGCGAAAAAGGTTAGTGACATTGAAAATAGCTGAAACATGATATTTACCCGCAAGATCCACTTGATATGCATTATCATTAATTTGTTCAAGAGTTTGGAATAGTCCATCCAAGATACTCCTGGCATCAAATGGTAAAGGTAGTAAATCTAAAGGAGTAAATGGATTAAGTCTAACAATTTCAAAAGAAGAATATAAAGTAGTAGTGCATGGTCCTATTATATACAAACTCTATAAATGGCAAACAACCCTCCAAAGTTTTTAAATTCTTATGAACAACAGTGCGTAAAAGCTTAGTTAAAGTCCTATTAACTACTTCTGTCTTACCATCAGCCTACGGATGACAAGTAATGGAACATAAGAGCTTAGTATCCAATTTTCCCCAACACCTTCCAAAAGTAGCTAAGGAATTTAACATCCCTATCATAAACAATACTCCTATGTACACTATGGAGTCACACTATCTCCCTGAAAAACAAGTTAGCTATATTTGTGGCATCATTTGTTTTATGGCATGGAATGAAATGTGTCATCTTACTAAAGTTATCCACAACCACAAAAATAGAATCTCTACCCCTTTTTTTCCTAGGCAACCCCAAAACAAAGTCCATAGATATGTCTACCCATAGCTCGCTAAGAACGGATAAGGGTGTATACAACCCATGTGACAAAAACTTAAATTTGGCATTTCTGCATGTAATGCACCTGCCACAAATGTGATTAACATCTCTCTTCGTCTTAGACCAAAAGAAATGTTCATGCAAAATGTCTAAAGTTTTCTTGACACCAAAATGACCACTTCAATTATATGCAAACTCAATGAAAGACAAATGATAGTCCCACAAACGTTCATGCAACAAGTCAATGTATGGCAAATGATACTCTCACAAACGTTCATGTAACACGTTTAAAATCTTATTTACACCAAAATAACAACTCCAATTATATGCAAACTCAATGAAAGGTAAATGATAGTCTCGCAAACGTTCATGCAACAAGTCAATGAATGACAAATGATACTCTCACAAACGTTCATGCAACTCGTCTAAAATCCTTTTTACACCATAATGACCCAACAAACCACATCCATGCACTAGCATCTCACGCGTAACACTATTAGGCTCACAAAGTTTATTCTCTCTAAACAAATACCAATCTAGTCTATAGTACTTACCAAACGACGCCTTCTCACATGCCTCAACACACTAGCAAAGTCATCATCATTAGCATGTAAATCCTTATCATATTCAAATCTCAGTAATTTTGTATATAAAATGAAGACAATGGCATACCCTCTTGGTAAAGCATCAACCACAAATTTTTCCTCACCTTATGTGTATTTGATTACATGAAGAAAAGTCTCAATACAGTCCTCCCACTTAGCATGCATTCTAGTCAACAACTTACCTTGTCTCTTCAAGTGTGTCAATGACTCATGTTCTTCAAAGAAAGGTAAGTTAGGAATTGTCGCACCTGACACAAAATCAATGTAGTGCTCTATCTCCCTAATAGGTGGCAATCCACTAAACAAACCGCTAGAAAACACGACCTCATATCCCTGCAACAAAGAGACAACAATACTAGGCAAAGATAAGTCAAATTCGTTAGTATTAAGACTTGCTTTAACATAAAAACTCAATTTTCTCTTTATTTTTCTCCCACTTTCTTCACTCTCTCATTTTTTTCCACTTACTTTTTCTGTTTCACTCACTTTTTCCGATTCACTCACTTTTTTTCTATCACTCTCTTTTTCTTCATCTTTTTTTATACTCTCGACCTCATAATTGTTTTCCAACTCGTTCTCTTTTTTTCTTGAGGTATCAGCCTTACCGTCATCTTTTTTTTTTCTCTCTCTCTCTCTTTTTCGGCCTCACTATTTCTTTATTTCTCAATCTCACATTCACTCTTGCTTTTTAGCACAATCTCACTTTCACTTTTGATCTTTAGCTCAATCTCACTTTCACTCTTACTTTTTAGCTCAGTCTCTTTTTTACTTTTTCTTTTTTGATCACTCTCACTTTCACTTTTTCATTTTTGATCACTCTCATTTTCACTCTTTCTTTTTTGAGCAACCTCACTTTTCGGTTTCAATTGGTCCCCATGTGTTGGAGTTAATGGAACCAGTTTGATTATTTTTCCATCATTTTCAAAACTGTACACGTTCCTTAACCCATCATGGATCACCTTCCTATCATACTATCACGGCTTTCCCAACAAAATATGGCCAGCATGCATAGGCACTACATCACAAAGCACTATATCCTGGTATTTTCCAATTGAAAAAGAAACTAGCACTTGCTTATTTATCCTAACCTCCCCACAACCACTCAACCACTGCAACATGTATGATCTAGAGTGTTTCAAGGTAGGTAAATTCAATTTCTCTACTAAAGTAGTGCTAGCCATAGTAATACAACTCCTCAAATCAATGATCATACTACATACCTTGTTATTAATGTGGCATCTAGTATGTAAAATGTTCTCGCTCTGCTGGTCTGTATGATCCATCTTAATTTATGTATTGAGTGCACGCCTAGTTACAAGAGAATCACCATACACTTCTTTCACCTACTCATTTTCAACACTAGACTCACGTCGCCTCCTATCTCTCCTGCCCTGTAGATTTCTAATTACCGCATCTTGATGATCCATCATATCCCTCACTTCACCCAACACCAAGCGCTCAAACTATTGTTGCATGGTTTGCAATACAAAAGATGAGTTATCTGCCATCCCCTTTGGTGATGAGTCACTCCTATGAGATATCGTAATGTGCTGCACAAAAAGAATGTTAGTGAAAAACCTCACACACTCCCTTACGTGTTTACACTCGAATAATGGCACTCCACTCGTGTTTCACTCTTAATTGGCTTTTACCTGATAATAGTCTCACACTCTCTTGTCTTTTACCTCAATAGTTTTCCTGTCGCAAATTCTTTAAGAACTAGTTAAACTAAATCAAGACAATACAACCATGTATTATTCTAACAAGTAATATAGATCCAAGAAACAAGATCAAGAAATAAGGAAGGAATAAAATGACACGAGAATCAAGAAATTTATATGAGGGAAAGAGTAATTATAAAACAAGATACCAACTAAAAAGATGCATTTAGCCCTTTCGATGATAAAGCTCAATCAGCAAATGTCTTTTTTTCTTTTTGTTGTAATTATGTAGCAACATTTGAATATGCTACCTTTTCTTTTTTTCTTTTTTTTTTCCGAACTTTTTTTTCTTTTCTTTTCCTTTCCTTTTTTTTTTCTTTTCTTTTCTCAAATTCAATCACAAACAGCAATATTCTATTGTGAAAAACAAGCAATTGAATTCAAATGCACAAGCATTGACAAAATCCTAACAATAACTCAAAAATCATAGGATAAGTGATATACGGCAGCCCCTAGAACAAGAGATTTCAACTAACACAAACCCTAAAACAATGAAATTTGGCAACCACCTCTATTTTTTTGTTTTTGTTTTTTTGTAATCAATCCTAGAACAATAAAGCCCTAGAATTAAATATGCAAGAAATAAAAGATAGAATTAGACCTGATTGGAAACCGTGCTTTGAATACCAAATGATATGAACCCGCAGGAATGGAATCCTTTGAACCCACAATCAATTTGAAAACTCACCCTAGAAAGCCAAAATCAAGTCAATGGATGGAGAATCTAGACTCGAATAGAACTCGTTTCAACAACCTAGATTATATTAAATCTAAACCCATGAAGAAACCGTCTCAAGAACCCAGATTACAAAGAGGAACACCATAAAAGTTGTGATTTACCTTTGATAAGTTCAAAAATTCAATCAAGAATAAGAGGAGATAAATTCAACTCACAATGAATAAATTCATCAAATTTCATAAAACTAATTAAAATGAGGCTACAAAGAGTATTTAAAGCAAAACCTAATCAAACCTTAGCCAAAATAAATCTCAACCTTCCAAAAATGCCCCTGAGTGAATAGTGCTGCATCTACAGTGCGGCTACAGTACTCATTACATTAAAACCCTAACCCTAGTTCTATAAAATGCCCCTTGTGTGAATAGTGTCGCATCTACTGTGCGGCTACAGTACTCGCTACAGTAAAACCCTAACCCTAGTTCAATAAAATAATAACTTTCCCAACATGCCCTTGCATAGGCCCCCCGTAAGACCTTCCCATGATTAACCAATTTTTCTAAACTAATAAAATAAGTCCTTTAAATGAATTAAACAAGTTGAAAGCTTTCAAGTGCCCAAAGCCTTTAAGTCATGTTGTTGTCTTCTTCCATAGCTTATCAAATAAATCAAAACTGGATCTTCATCTTTCAAACCCATCTTGAATATTGGGCTCTTGCTAAACTCGTCCCAAGTGGATTGCATCAATCCTTGCATTGCCTTCTTGATCTTCTTGGCTCTTGACCTTACAATTGGCCCATTTGAAACTTGTAAGGAATCTTTAAGACTAGGTCCATGTTGGTGCCCATCAGGGAGTTTAGGGCTTGACTTCGAGACGAGTCTAGAGACTTAGCTTTTTGTTGGACCGGGGAGGGGGGGGGGGGGGGGGGGAGGGCAGGTCAGCTGGCCTTACCCCTCAGCGAGTCTAGGGACTCGACTTTGTTGGAAGGGGGTCGGCGAGTCTAGAGACTTGGCCTTACCCGCAGTGAGTCTAGTGACTCGACTTCTTTGGTCGTGAGGCCCTGACGAGAGCTCAAGATCTGATGCCTAGCCTCAACTCCATGGCGAGTCTAGGGACTCGGCTTTTGTTGGATGGGGGGTCGGCGAGTTTAAGGACTTGGCCTTACCCCGTAGCGAGTCTAGGGACTCAACTTTGAGGCGAGTCTAGGGACTCGATTTTGTTAGACGGGGGTTTGGAGAGTTTAGGGACTTGGTCTTACCCCGTAACAAGTCTAGGGACTTGGCTTCATTGGTCGCGAGGCCTTGACAAAGGCTCAGGACGGCCTTGACCCCATGGTGAGTCTAGGGATTAGCTTTGTTGGACGGGGGGTCGACGAGTTTAGGGACTTGGCCTTACCCCGCAATGAGTTTAGGGACCCGACTTCTTTAGTTCCAAGCTTAGACGACGAAGGATTCGAGATAAACATCTGGGCATTCTCCTTCATCAAATAAGTCTACAACGGTTATACAAAGTATTGCCTTATGACCCTACACGTGGTACTTCTTCAGATGTTCAACGTTCTAAGAGTGGAGAAGCTCATGTCCCTGGCTGTCCTTGAGGTGATAGGAGCCGGGTCGGTTGCTTGAGGTTACTACATACGGGTCTTCCCATCACGGTCCAGTTTTCCTTCTACCTAGGTGGTTACTCTGGTCTATCGCAACACCAAGTCACCCACCTTGAAGGTGTGCGGCCTGACTCATTTGTTGAAGTATTATTCTACCTTCCGCTTGTTACTTACCATTCGCATAGCCGCCTCTTCCCTTCTCTCTTCCAGAAGGTCCAACCTCTCAGCTAACCTTTCGTTGTTTGTGTTCGGGTCGAAGTGTTGAATGTGGAACATGGGCATTCTGACTTCCACAAGAATTACTGCTTTGCTCCCATAAGTGAGGGCGAAGGGTGTCTTCCCGGTGGGGGTCTGGACAGTCGTTCGGTATAACCATAATACGCACGGGAGTTCTTTGGCCCATGCTACTTTGTGTGCCCCAATCTTTTTCTTGAGAGTGGAGAAGATGGTTTTATTGTTTGCCTCGGCTTGGCTGTTAGCTTGTGGATGTCTCGGCCAGGAGTACTTCACCTTAATTCCGAGCTCTGCGCACCACTCTAGGTAATGTGTGCAGTCAAACTGTCTTCCGTTGTTCGATATAAAGCTCTAAGGTATACCGAATCGACACTTCGTGATGGTTCAGGAGGTGATGCTTGGGAGGGCCTCCGCTTTGACCCACTTCATGAAGTAATCAACCAGGATGATCACAAACTTGGCCCCTCCTCTGGCTGCTGGGAATGGGCCAATTAGGTCCAGGCCTTACTGGGCGAAAGGCCACGGGGCCATGATCAATGTTAGCTCCTCCGGGGGGCAATGCGGCACCGGCCCGTGCTCCTGACATTTCTGGAATTTCTTGGCAAAGTCTTCTGCATCTTTGAGGGAATGAGGCCAGTAGTACCTGGCTCGGTTTACTCTTGCGGCCAACGCCCTTCCCTCCTTTGTGGATCTCCGCTAGCACGTACTGCGCCTCGTCCGACTAGAGGCATCTGAGGAGTGGCTCGAAGAAGCCTCTCTTGTACAGGACCCCTTCCAGCACAGTAAACCAAGCCGCCCTATTCCTAACCTTTCGTGCTTCTTCCAAGTCGATTGGTAGATGCCTTTCTACAGGAACTTTTGAATGCCCGTTGCCCATTCGGGGGGTGCTGGAGTCATAACGGACACCTCACCTCCGATGGACAGGTGTCGACCTTTCTGACCACGGTGTGTTTTGGGAGGGGGAATTCTTCCTGTCTAGATTCAACCTTAGCCAAGCGGCCTGCCTTCTGATTCTCTCCTCTTGGAACTTGTTGGATGTGGAAGTAGCAGAAACGGTCGTGCTCGTTGCAGACAAGCTGGAGGTACTTCTTTAGCCTTTCTCCTTTCGTGGCAAACTGCCCTAGTACTTGGCTGACCACCACTTGGGAGTCAGCCCTCACTTCTATCTCTTCTGCTTCTAGCAACCGAGTGACTGACATCCCGGCCAAGAGCGCCTCATACTTAGGTTCATTGTTAGTTGCCTTGAAGGCAAGCTTGATCGCATAGTTGTGCTAATCCCCCTGTACGGTGACTACATGCACCCTCACACCCCCGCCAGCCTAATAGGATGAGCCATCTACATAGACCTGTCAGGGCTTTCCTTGAGGTGCCATTGGGACTTCCTCCGAGAAGCTGGTGAACTCTGCAACAAAGTCTGCCAATACCTGTCCTTTGATCATGGAGTGTGGCAAATACTCCATATCGAATTCGTTGAGCTCGATCGCCCACTTGGCGAGCCGTCCTAAGGTGTTTGGCTTCTGCAAGACTTTCTTGAGGGGAAGGTCGGTGAGCACTTTCATTGGTTAGGCCTGGAAGTATGGCCTTAATCTTCTTGCGGCGACGATCAGGGTGAACACCAACATTTCAGTCCACGAGTACCTACCTTCAGCTCCGCGGAAGGCCTGGCTCATGTAGTAGATGGGTCGCTGTCCTTCCTCTACATCTTGGACTAGCACTGCGGACACGACATGTGGGGACACAACTAGGTACACAGTCAGGTCCTCTCCTAGTTTCGTTTGGCTTAACAGCGGGGGGTGGCTCAGGTACTTCTTCAGGTCGGCAAAGGCTTCTTCGCAAGTTGCATCCCACTCTTGAGCCTTCTTCAAAACTTTGAAGAATGGGAGACATCGATCAGTTGATAGGACGATGAAGCGGTTCAGGGCAGCCACCTGACCAGCCAGCCTTTAGACTTCATGGAGGTTGCTGGGGGAAGGCATCCTCACTATTGCTTCCACCTTTTTGGGGTTCGCTTGAATCCCTCTTTCGAAGACCATGAACCACAGGAATTTTCTTGACTCCACCCTAAACGTACACTTCAACAGGTTGAGCTTCATCTTGTACCGCCAAAGGACGGAGAAGGCTTCTCAAAGATCTGCTAGATGCTGCCCGGGCTCCTTGCTCTTTACTAGCAGGTCGTCCACGTACACTTCCATATTCCAGCCAATCTGCTGCTTGAACATCTGGTTGACCAGCCGTTGGTAAATGGCCCAAGCTTCTTGAAGCTGAGGAGGAGATGCCCTGTTGTTGAATCCACAATTAGGTCGATGCACGGCAA